>NW_027505037.1:0-99297 GCF_021521415.1 Bidens hawaiensis | reverse complement strand
GTCTTAATCAGTCAAAAGTTGTGAGTTTGGAGCGTTTCGTCTTAAAAGAAAAGAGTTGTCATGGCTTTGTGCTTTAGATTGATTAGGTAATTGATTCAATTAATGACATTGTGATGTCCAACCAGGTTGACTAACCAAACTATCCTTTAGCTGAATGTTTAGTTAATATCAAGCATGTTACGTAACAAAATTTGTGGTATTTTGGTTAGGTTAATAATACTTGAAGCAAGGCGTGATACTTTTGGCAGAGACGTTAATAGTACCTGGATTGTGAAGTAAAGGGCAATCAATCAGATTCTCACTGAGGTGTTTTGAGTAGTTCCTCATCAAATAAATTATTATATTTCACCAGGTTGCAACATGACAAACTCAAGGCAAGTATGAAGCTTTTGCAAAAAGCACAAAGGTAAATTATCAGTAAAAACTTCGTTGCATTTTTGTTACTTTTATTTTAATTTTTGGTAAAGTGTGTGTATATGTTTGTGTATGTCTATTTTGGGTTTTAGGCTATGAAGAAGACCTTGATTCCTTGAGTGTGAAAGAGCTTTAGTATTTAGAGCATCGACTTAAACATATATATTAGGTTGAGAAAGGTATAAATGTCTACACTTTAAATAATAATAATAATAATAATATAAGGAATATTGGATTCTAATAATCCTAACTTTAACTTTGACCCATTGGCCGGCGTTAATTCCAACTTAAAAATTTTCCTTCACCGAGCCTTTTGCTAACAAGGAAGCTGAAATTGGTGGTCTTATTTAGTTGTAAGTGATTTTCAATAATGTTTAAATATTGAAAAATGTACTTTTAAGCTTAGTAAAATAATGATATTACTTGTCTATTGAGCCCAATTTCCATGAAACGTTCCACACATTTTTGCTTTTCTTAAACAAATATTGTTTTTTGCTTTTCTTAAACAAATATTGTTTTGTTTAGAATGCAAAGAAAATTACTTATCTCATTATGACATTAAAATAGTGATATTACTTTTCTATTGGGCCCATCACTGAAAGTCTTTTTAAGATGAACCTCATTAGAAAGGTATTGTATATTTTTTGTTTGATAGAATCACTTCTTTTTAAAATGAAAAATTTTATTAAATAAATTCAAATTACATGTTTTCACAAAATGTGAATCCATGTTCTCGAGTCCCGATGGGTCTGTATTCGACCCTGTTGAGACGTAAAATTGTACTACTTGACTTATTACAATTGGATAAAATTGGAAACTCTGTTCTAAATTTGTACTACTTGATCGGACTTTTCAGATACATAATGACAGGCTGGGAATTTTACCAATGGTGCAAAGACTACATGGATTTCAGCATATATACCCACAACAATTTTTCAAATGGATTTATGAGGTTTTTCTTCATGTGGATTTATGTGGTATATATACCCACAACATATATACCCACAACAATTTTTCAAGTGGATTTATGAGGTTTTTCTTCATGTTTTGAAGTTTTAGTTTGGGTAACATGAAAAGGCTCATGTTTAAGGGCTCTACACATGAGATTAGTCCCAAAAGGTTTGTGCTGATAATTATTATTAATTATTGTTGTTATTATTATTATTATTATTAAAGAGTTCCAACTTTATGTTTTATGTAGGTTCCAATGCAAGAGGACTTGATTTTACTGGGCTCGGTCAACCCATGTATACAAATGGTCGGACCACGGGTAAACAGGAAATGTGTTCGGTTCATCCAGGTTGTCGTCAACTCAACTGAATAATGGCAAATTGACCAACAGTCCTTTGACACACATATCCACTTACAAGATTCTTGTATTCTCAAATAGGCGTATAAAATTCAATACGACGGTCCAATGGATAAAAACTTGAAGCCCTTGTGAAAGCTTCACAAGGTAGTTTATTTGGGATATATTATTTTTGTTTTTCGTTTTCACTGTTGATTGTTTATAGTTTTAAGTTGGAGAGATATTGGTCAAACATGACTTGATTGGTGTCATGATTGAGATTTTGGCATATTTTTTTTGTTTTCATTGTCATGATTGTTTTCAGTTGAAATAAATGGGTCGTTTTATAGGAAGTGTAAACTTAGTTCTGGTTTAAACGGGTTATTTTAAAAAAGTCTCAACTTGGTTTAGTTTAAAATGAGCTATAACCAAAATTGGAGTTTAGTATCTCATCCTAACCTTGCGTTTTGCCTATTCACATTACTGAATTGATTTGGTCGTTACATTTTCGCGTTGATATTCCCGTCCACCGGACGGGTAAAGTACTAGTTTGTCAGATGTTTAAAATGTTTAAGTTATAAGTCAATTGTTAAACACGAGAAAGCTTGTTTAGATAATCAACATGTCTTTCTACCATTTGCCTTCGATACATTTGGTTTTCTGGCTCCAGAGGCTGTGAAATTTTTGAGTAGGGTTCAGCGCGTCGTACACGGAACCTCTTCAGCTTCTAGGTCCCAAAGCTTCGTTTTTAGCAGGATTGGCTTTGCTGTTCAAAAGGGGGGTTGCGGCGCAGCTTGTTGCCCGTTTGCCTGCCACTTTATTGTAATCGTTTTATAGTAAATTATATAAAACTTCGATTGTGATGAAGTCAATTGTATATATCGAAACCACCTGGGAGCGGGGGTGAGGGGGCACTTCGTCGCCGTGCAGGAACACCACGCTTCCTCTTTCAACGCACAAAAACTAATGCGTAATGGCTTTTGCATTTGTTCATATTCGGTTACGTCGGTGAAACATATTTACGTAATTCGACACCTGGCGACGATTAAGGCTAGATATTATTTGTTATTCTTTTGTATTTTAGTTTTTTCTTTTTTTTATTAAAACGATTATTTGAGCATCTTACTTTATAAAATGCATGCGGATGTCCCGTGACCATCAAGTCATTAAAAATGGTACCTTAAAGTAAGCGTACATACATGTTTATTTCATTGTAATTATTTAGTTTACTATCCAAGAATTCACACGTCAACCTCAGTAAGTTTGCAATCATCTGTTCAAAGTAAAAAAAAAAGTAATTGGCAATCATGATGTTTATAAGTGGTGTAAATTATTAGGTGTGAAGTCCCACCTTATCATTTTATAGTCGCACGTTTCTAAATATCATTCAAAGATTCACGTAGATGTCTCATTTATGATAGCCATGTCACATATTTTTTATTAAATTTGATATTTATTTATTTATAACAAAGTAGGCACGCCAATAAAACTAGAGAAGTTAATGAAGTGGTTGAACGTTATATCATTAGATTTGCTAGAATCATCCTATGGCATTATTTAATACATAACGACAATCTAATCATTTACTAAAAATAACATTGTTGAAAATCTAGAGCTTTTTATTTTCATTTTTATTATTTATTAAAATTTTAGAGAAAACTGTACAAATGGTCCCTATGGTTTGACCATACTGTAAGTTTGGTCTTCGGGCTTTGAAAATTGCAAACTTAGTCCAAACATTTGTGACATAGTAGCACGTTTAGTCTCAAACATTAATGTCAGTTAGTTTTTAACAGAAAGTGGCGTCATTCGCCATTCTTGTGAGTATAATTATGTTTTCTAAAATTTGTTACCCCTAAAACTCTTTCAAAATCAATAATTCTTACGTGAACTTCATCACCTTTGATTATGCACCAAACATTCAATTTTGCATTGATTGAAGGTGATGAAGTCGACGCTAGGAGTTCTGGAGTTGAAAGAATATTTTATTATAGTTTCAATTTTGAAAAGACACAATTATTCTCATATGAATGACGCATAACATCACTTTTTCAACCGTGGAGACTAACCATCTGGCAAATGGTTGGGCTAATTTTGGAATTTTTGAATTTTGAGAACGAAACTTCAGTATGTTCAAACCATGAGATCATTCGTGCAAATTTATTCTAATTATATTCCGTTTAAGCATGCGCCATATATTCGTCTCATATAATTTATAAATGGGATTAAATAGAAATATGAATAGTAGTTTTAGTAATTATAAGAATGAATAAAAAAATATTATTTTAGACCGTGTAAGCTAACAAATTCACAAAGTTGACTATAATATATCTTAATTGGAGTGATATTCATCTATCATACATGTATGGAAAATTACATAACTTTTATGAATCTGCATGCTCGTGTCATTATTATTGGTTCAAAGTTAAAGGTTCCTACCTAAAAGCCTTTTTGGGCCCTAGTCCTGCCCAACTACGTTATCCTTTTGGACTTATATACCTTGTACTCTTGTACCTTGAGAATGATTATGTTTGATGGCCTTATTTTGAGTACAAGGACAAGTGATAACGTTTAATGTGACAATCAAGCGGGTGTGTGGGTAATTCTATTTGTTTACCAAAATACAGAACCCATCCCATGTCTTGTCACATATCCATCAGGTACCTGATTATTCATTGCTTGTTAGCTTTCGGGTATACCCGTGAGTCTTGGGTATACCTGCTACTGCTAGTTTACTGAAACTTATTTGTGAGGTTTTTCAAGTACACTATTTCTATTTACATTTTTATATAGTTTTATTACCAAATGAAAGTAGAAAATACACAGCTGAATTTGATTGATAAAAAAAAAAGTTAGGAACTTACATGTTAAATGAATACCTGAAAACCATGATAAACTTTCAGCGTGAAAAACATGTCATATTTTAATAAATGTATCGGTTGGTTTATAATTTAGGTTGGTTAAAAATAAGTGTGTTCAGAATTACACTCCTTTCTTAAAATGATAAAAACGCTTTCATAAGACATAAAAACGTTTGGCCGAGTGGTCTAAGGCGCCAGATTTAGGCTCTGGTCTGAAAGGGCGTGGGTTCAAATCCCACAGCCGTCACATAATTCAAATTTTTTGCACTTTAATTTTCATAGTTTTATGCATGAAACCTGCATCAAAACTGTGTGTATGTTTGACTTACCGGGTCAAACAAAACATATATGTGACAAAATATTGAAATAAATACTTTATTGTACCAAAAATAGAGTCTTACAAATAAAGATTTTATAAGTTGAAGTTGCAATATAATATTTTGTTGTTTTCTTTCACCTCATCAAATTTCAGCATTGAGTTAGAAAAACAACGTTTCTGCTCAAACGAAAGATAAACTAAGTAAAGAAGAAATGAGGAAGAAAACACGAAAAAATTAAACTATTCAAGTTATCACGCTTTAACTTCGAGTAGAAACTTTTCTTCACCTCGTATACAAATCCAATTCCAAAAGAGTAAATGAGTATAACCATTTTCTCAGTATATCGGTATACTAATACCATAGAGTCCATGTGATAGTTCTTACCTCTATAGTCATGAATACATGAAAATATATTTATAATCGCTTAATTTCATATATCATCAAATAATCACTGATCTAATGTAGACACACTTCTAAAGTAGATATGCGAAGGTAAAGTGAATACATGTAAAATAAAGTGGGTAGACAGAATATGTATACTCGAAAAAAGTAGACGCTCAAAAGAAAAAAAAAGTTAGTATTAATAAAAAAGAAAAAATAAAATGTTAGTGAGATTTCTATATAAAGAGTTTTTTTATAACATGCAAAATAAGTATTTAGTTATTGCAGCGGTAACAAGTGAGATAAATACATAAAAATAAGTAATTACGTTCGTATTCTACATTACCAAAGTCAACGTCATGCCGCATTTACCATCTTATTAATTAAGTAAATGACCAAACATAACAACAAGGACCCCGTGGCCCAATGGATAAGGTGCTGGTCTACGAAACCAGAGATTCTGGGTTCGATCCCCAGCGGAGTCGTGCGTTGTTTTTGTTATTATTATTTATATCATTATTTACAAACCATATTTTTTTAGGGTCACCTTGAAAAAATCGTATATATATAGAATCTTGGTTGCATATAGTGATTAGATTGATGATGAAATCTATGATTAAGTTTTCAAATAAATAAAAATATATTACTCTGTTGGTAGTTGTAGTTGATGTAAGATCCTTATTTTTAAAATAACTAATTTTTTCAGTCTTCTTAGTGTTTTCTGAGCTTAATGTATCGTTATATTTGCGCGTTTTGCTAGGTGAAGAAGCACAAAAATTGTCACAATGTAAAGGGTCTACAGTCTAGTACTCTAGTGTCATCTAGACATTTCATGTAAGAGTAGAGAGGATTACATATTACTATCCTAATAATTACTTAAATATAATTCCAAACACCCTCACAGACATAAAAGTGTATGTATTATCAAAATCAATCACTAAAATTCTTGTTAAAAGTGTTGGCATTATTAGATTACCAAAAGCTTGAAATTGACTGTTTAACATCAATCCCACTTAAAACACAGGGCTGATGGTTTCGGTATTAGCACTACAGATTAACATAAAACTACCGTGAATTAGAACATGGTAGTACAGTATTAATGTCATGCTGTGACACTTCAAATTTGGTATTTAAGGTCTTCAGAAGTTTAATCCAAGTAATATACTGAACCACCCGCATGATTAACCGTTGTGCCTAGATAGTCGAGTGTCTGATAGAACTGTGAACATCTGTGTATCTACAAATTCCTGCAAAACCCAAATCCATTGCATTTAAAACACATTTCACAAATTCTAGCAACAAATGGCATTTCAAAACTATGATAATATATCTTTTTTTAACAATTTTTGTAATAATTAATAAGCACTTTCAAGATTAAAATTTGTGATCCGTTCAAATAACTTTTCTTAGTAGAGTTTTTAAGAGCAAAGAAAGATGTGTAAATATATAGTTTTAGACTTTTAGTTTTTCTTTTCATTAGTTTGTTTTGTTGCTGCAGTTGTTTTGGAAATATCATCTAAAATTGATTGTTTGACTCTTAACAAGTTGTTATTATGACTCCATAGGCACTTAATCGGAACAAAAGAAGTCACATATCATCTAGAAGTGAGTTATAAGACCGTACCCTGATAAATTGTCGATCTCTATAGGGAAAGGAATCAATATAACTCTCTTTGAGAAGTAATGAAACCTGCAAATAAATAAGGATTTGGTTTGAAAATAAGAATAGTAATTAATAATAAAAAGATCTAGAACAAGGTTATCTTACCCTGTCATTATCGCATTGCACACTAGTGATTGTATGGTTGGACAAGTTTGAGCAAAGTGACTCCAAATGCTGCCTCATGGCAGCTAAAAATTGTGTTGCAGCTTCAACCTGTGTCACCAAAACTAGTTATTTCCAACACTTCATGATCACACGAAGACTGTGTTATGTTCTTAAGTTTTACCAATATATAGGAATAGATCAATTATAGTTTGCTATAAAACCATAAATAACATAAATCCAGCAATATGAATCTAATACATGACCAACAATACAAGAAACATGAAGCGATGTGAAAAATGGTAAGAACTCACCTGCCATTTGTTGCACTTGTACACCGGGTGCTTTTTAGCAGCAATTTTGTCACTTGATAGTCTAGCATGAAGTGGCCCTAATTTGTTCATGAGTTCCTTTTGCTTTGGGAGTGCAGGCAAGGAGGACATTTCAACCTGCCAATAAAAAGTAACTTGATAAATTAGATGACAAAAAATTTGATTTTAAATGCATTAATATATGATCTGAAAATACTAATATTAGATTCCAGCTAAAGTGAAAATACTTTGTTCTTTATGCCTTACCTGGTTATCTGCCAAATTAACATGAACAAGATTATTAGATTTCATCCTGTTAACTGGTTTATGCAGTATCCCACCCTGCACAGAAAATATAAACAAATAAATGAAATGAAACATATTAATCAATAAATGTAAAACCCAATTCCATGCTCCTAAAAACATGCATATCAGAAACTTACAACAAAGGGAACTGGGGCATCAAGAAAATCAAACATCTTTCCTGAAGAACCTGTAAAAATGAAATATAATCATTATTGTTACTGCTTTGTGTGTGTTGTTGGGGTGGGGGGGGGGGGGTTTACTAATATCAAAGGTGCCCATAACTCACTGGAAGGAACAGACTTTGCCATTCAAATGGAAGAATCATAGGAATAAGAGCCAACACTGTGGCAGATAAAACACCCTACATATGTTAAGATTTAACAATTATTAAGGTTAACTAATCAGTTTTATTTTGGAATAAAATTCAATACAAGTATTTATTAATTATAAACAACATTCAGAAAAGATTACCAGATTTGGAGACGTGATGATGACCTGTTTCTCCAGAAGCACCGCCGCGAGCAACAATAAAACCTGAAAATAGTTTCATTAATAGCAACACTTCTAAAATGCCTATAGTTCTAAATAAAATCCCTAATATATAACTGTGGTTATAGCACTTAGGATTATATAATATTGTAACCCGCAAATAGAGCACTTACATTTTGAATGGAAAGAGCTCTACAAATTGCTATGGTAGTCCAATTTGATAGTGAGACAGCTTCCTCAATTGCAGCAAGCTTGAATTTGACCTAGTCAGACATTACATGTCAGCATGAATAAATCCTAGAGGGGTAAATTCAGGTTATGTTTCATCTTTTAGTAGTCCACAAACAAATATACCTTATCAGGAATCACTGACATGTCAACATTAGGATCTTCTCCAAAAGCAAAAGCAGTTCTATAATATTCAATAGGCTGTAGATGCTCGAGCGGCTTAAAATGTATTTTACCTCCATATGATGGAACTGGCAATGTGTGATAGCCGCAAACAATTTGCAGCAAATCACTTTATTTTCCTGTCAGAATATTAACAAAATTAATTATCAACTAGCATGTATATTGACAGTAAGCAACAACGTCAACAAACCTTAGCCCATTCCATAATCGCCTTATTAGGTTTATCACTGCAAGAAAGTACCCCATCTTCATCCTCTATTACAATACCTCTCACTGAACTGGTTAAAAACAAGTATATGGTATTTAACACATTAGCCCTGCTTGCGGTGCGCGCATATAATGTATATGTGTGAACCACTGAACCCTCGGGTGGGCAAAAGTGAAATTGCACTAATTTTGACGTTATTTTACTAATCTCGTGAAAATAACGTTAAAAGTGACGGAAGGTTAATCAGGCATCATGTGGTGGCGCCGATAGCCGAAAGACAAGGGTACATGCACCAATCAGCCGGTGTCCGGATGGTTGAGTGTTATGTGCCTTATGTCCAAGGCTTGATGCAAAACTACTATCGAGCCGGGGTCTCACCGGAAGCAGCCTCTCTATCCCTGTGGGGTAGAGGTAAGGTTGTCTACATCTTACCCTCCTCAGACCCTACCATAGCTTTGCTATTGGTAGGATATACTGAGTACGATGATGATGATGATGGTATTTAACACATGAAATAATAATAACGATAATAATAATTATAACAACAATGATAATAATATGTACATCATAATAAACTTATATAGTGCAACATAAATCCACACATGTATACAGGCATTTAAATTAGATTCGCTGGTGAGTTAACGGGTCAAAATGTTTCAGGTCAAAAAGGTTAGTTTAGAACAAGAAATGTCACAATGAATCTGTTGGGACTGGATGACCTGAAACACTAATATGTTCATAATGTATGGATTTTATTTATAAATAACCAGTGGTGTTAAATGTCTAAAAATAAATATGATATTGAACTTTAACCAAATTATATAGTGGAAAACATTCCACACGCATGGAAATTTCAGTTACACTGTTGGACTGCAACCTTTAGGCTTGTAAATGAACTGAACAAACGTTCAAACACAAAGATTAAATGAATGGAATTTCTTGTCCGTGTTCATTCATTAAGAAAATTAATGTGTTAGTGTTCGTTTATATTCGTTCATTAGCACTATAAACAAACAGTTCATGAACGTAAACGAACTACATAGCTGAAAATAGATGAAAAAACAAAACTGAGCTAAAAACAATAAAAAGTAAGTGTGAACAACATTGTGTTGGGCCTAAAGAATTATTAAAACTAGACTAAATTGTAATTTACCTAAAAAATTTAATGAATATATTACTGAAAGAAAGCAAACGAACTTAAATAAATGCAAACTAACCAACATAAATGAACGGACATAAAAAAATTTATATGAACATTAATGAACGAACAAGACATGTGTTCATGCATGTCCGTTCGTTTAACTAAATGAGAAAAGGATGTATGAAGTAAGCATACTCTTTAAAAAACTTTCGACCCGTTCAACCCAATTGACGCGTAGCTATTTCATATGACCCGTTAAAGATGAAACAAGCACAAAGCATATTGATAAGATAAACTCACCTGAACAATGGTCCAAAATTGCCAATTCGTGCTAGTGATTTGTTAACCGGGACAAAACAGGCCTCAATATTAGCCTTGCGTATACTATCGCGATCGCCCTGCACTTTTCCTAGATGTTCCCATCTTCTTGCTGATGCATCAGAACTAGAATCACTAGGAGATCTATTTTCCAGTTTTGAAGGTGAATAACGCCCGCCATCAGTTGAAAGAGACAGTGTGCCATGAACCGGTATTGCAGAATCCATCCATGACCGCTGCTGACGTGGACTGCCAGCACATTCAGCCTCTTGGTTTTTTAGTTTGGGTGACGAAGGGACACGAACAAGACTCACTTCACTAACAAACTGTGTTATTCGATTTAAACGTTCTGTGCAACAATGCTGCATCAAAGCACAAGCATATTAACTAATGGTAGTTTAAATGCTTAACGTGTTTTCTTTAGGTGGCATGGGTCAAAAGACTCAAAACAGGTAATTATTTGGTACAGGTGGAAATAGGTCAAGTTGGTTAACCAGAAACACTTTTTGCCAAAAAAAAATAGTGTTTTATAAATAAATAACGTGGCGATGTTTTAAAGTTCATCTTATCTCAATGAATAACTTTTTAAAACATATTTGACACTAAATATTTACAACAATAATAAAGATCATTTTCGAATAGTAAACAGTTTGAAATTATATAAACTGATTTTACAAGTTATACAATCAAATAATGCAGCTTTTGTAATCATGCTTAACATGCTTAATTATTTACGAAAAATATAACATTAAAAAGGTTTCAGTATAATCTAATTAAGTTTGGCAAAAGCTAATTTTCATACATACTTGGGGTGTCAAATATATTAAAATCTAAGCATTAAAACAAACTTCGAGTGACATTCAACCTTTTCAATCGATCTTACTTGTTTCCTTTTACGTTAACTTGTAGATTTTACTCAATAGAAATAAAATGCAGTTTGAATGGACCCATTCACAAGTAAACTGTCAAAATTGCCACCTTTAAGTATTTCAAATGAGTGAAAGAAGTGA
Source organism: Bidens hawaiensis (assembly GCF_021521415.1). NCBI lineage: Eukaryota > Viridiplantae > Streptophyta > Magnoliopsida > Asterales > Asteraceae > Bidens > Bidens hawaiensis. The sequence continues at coordinate 88,074 of NW_027505037.1, read as the reverse complement.
AAGACTAACCTGTTTAACATTTCATAATGTAATTCAAAGAAAGGAACTCTGGTCAATAGACAGTAACAACGAGGTGCGGTAACTAAAAAACGACTGCCTCGGCCAGGTGTTCTGGTAGAGATGAGGCAACACCAAGCATCCCTGGTGGTCTTTGAACAAATTCTTGTGTGTGTAGGCAAACACCATAAAGAGTTGCATTGTCTGCCACCTGGATTGGTACAAAGGAAAGACTACAAATGTTAACGAAGAGCTGTATGTGATTTGTAAACTCCTACAAGATAAATAGTTGACTCGGTATGGGAGCTCGTTGGTAGAGATGCAAACCAACAACATGAACAAGATTTTATTTATATTGTTATCTGTTTTAGCCATCAATATGACAACATTTGGGTGTATCTTCAATTTCGTGAAATTTTATAAGCCAAAATGTGGCTATTTGAGAAAGAAAAAAGAGACATTTAGATGAAGATAGGGTAGCAAATTAGATATAACCTGCCTTGAGTGAAAATATAAATGATAAGTCATCTCTGCTCAAGTGGTCCTGCTTACGGAAACACGATAAAATAAAGTTCAATTATTTTCTTAGCTAACATGATCCAAACAAAATTTTTCTACACTAGAAAATAGAATGAGTTTTCATGCAATCATAGTCTCATACCTGTCCATAAACGAGTTGATTTAGCTCACTAAGCGATGGAGACCTCGCCAATATACATGCCTGAAGGAAGCACAAAAGTTAAAGATACAACCTTATCCACTAATGACACATATCTAAACTTTGTCAGAGCAAAAAGTTCAATAAATAGAGATTTGACTACAGGTTATGTTTTATCTCTAACGTGCCAAATGATTAAAAATAAGAGAAATAAGCTAAAAGAGAAAAGGTCAAATGGTTGAACTGGCAAAACGTTTCGAAAGTACGCCACGGTGTATTTCTTAGAGCATAAAACTTCCTAAACACTGCATTCAAAAACAGACTTTTGTTCAAAAACTTAAACAATAAAATGTGTATAAACATAACAAATAAAATGAGTCAATTTTAAGAAAGATGGGGTAAAAGGTATCTTGGTAACCCGACTCATTTCTACCAATAAAAGAAAGAATCCTTTGACCCGAAACCAACAATTTTCCCTTCCCTCTAGTTTAGCATATAAAGATATGAAGTTGAGCAATGCATCACCTTCACACCTTCAGGAAAGCAAAAGGATGCTAAATCTGATAAGCCCATAGACAAATTCTTCCCTGGAGGATATTTGAAAAGTATCTGGAAGTAACAGGAAAAATAAAAAAGAAAAGTAACAACTAAAAACATCAGCATTTTATATCAATAGTATATCTACAGCATAACCACACAGTTTCAGTCAATGGAGTAAAATGCAAGTCCTCACACTTTTACGTCAAACACTTTTTTAAAAAACACTCATAAACAGATGCTATCTCAAAATGGAGCAATGTTAGAATGGATGAATAAACCATATTGCATATATTATTTTTAATTTATAATTCATAGACTGCGACCTGAGGTTCCATCATCACACTTGAAGGTGATTGCAAATGCATGGTTTTAAGATCCGTTTCTGATAAGTTTGATTTGGCCTCCCATTTCTTTCTTTTAACAAATGCATCCTCCACAGGCTCTAAATTTGCATTTGGATGGATACCCGCAACAAAAAAATGTTCAAAAAGCGCGGTTGGGTCCTGATATTTTGCAATATCCTACATCCACCATCTCCAAATAAGCTATGCGTGACACATCAGAAAACAAAGAAAAGAAAAAAATAATAGTTGTCCATTGAAGTGTAGTACAAGACATAGGTGGCACCTTAATTGCAGTATACTACAATAAAGTCAGACACTGAAGCAAATCATGAGATTAAGAAACATAACAAATTAATCAAGTTAGGTCTTACCGAGGTCTTGGAGTGACACTGATACCACTGGCGTTTCTGATGAGCTAAAATCTCCGGATTAAAAAAGGCTTGATCCTGACTACCACCCCAGTTCAAAGCCCTTTGCATATGAGTCTTAAATCTTTGAAATCCATTGGTTTGTTGCGTATTTAACGACGTCACAATTTCACTTCTACATCGTCTATGAGATGTCATTCTGGAACCAGTTGAAGATTCACGCTTCACAAGTTACTCTGATTGCAGATCAAAATTCACTTTCCTTCCATTTATCTAAGATAGAATAGAAGCATATGATGCTTTTACGGCATCACTGATTCTTCAGGTAACGACTAATTAATTCAATCTTGTATCATATGAATCACAAATAGGAAGCAGTTTCCCCAATTCCTTAGAAGCTAATGCAAAAGTATGAGGTAAATGAATGAATGAATAATTGTTGATTCAATTAGGTCAACAGCAGAAGAGAAGAAGTTAAACCTAATCATCATCATATGCATAAATCTTCATAATACCTCTCACATTGCAGCATGTATTCCACAAATCACAATCAATCAAACAATCAATCCTGTGCGGACAATAAGCAATCAAATATGTGGCTAATGAGAAAGAAAAAACGTACGTAAAATATGAAATAGCCAGGTAGGCGAATGGATTATGCATAACTGCCTGTGTGTTTGTAATTGTGGAGGAGTACGTAAATTCTTTTATTCTATTCGTGAAGATGAGGAAAACGGTAGGGTTTTGTTGGGGATTGATGTAATATAATATTCGCATGCAAATGGCTTCTAACACAAATTCATGAAACCGGATGGTTGCCACCAATATAAATATGAATATGAAAAATTGCTAATATAATAATATTTGACATGACATACGCAAATCTATAATTCTATGCGAATTCAGTCGGTTTCACTTAACAACACAACCATCCGGCCTACACCAAAGTTAATGAAAAAATGATCAAAGTTGCATAAGATCAAGATTTGATCATTGGTGGAAAGCTAGTACATGTACATTGCACAACCCACACAACCATCCAACCAACCCTAACATATATGCTAAAACTCAAAACCATAATTATATATACAAAAATAAAAAGAAAACATTTTGTGGCACCAAAGTTGTTAATTATACTAACTAGGTAAACAAACAACTCGAATTCGGTCGGTATCAGCTAATTTCGTAACATCGGCTGTAAATTAGAAAAAAAAACGTTCAAAATTGTATCGGCACACGTACAACTTATGATCAAATCAAACGAACTTGGTTACGATGTAGCTTACGATACAAATAATATATTTAAAATGTTGTTTACTCGATCGTTAAAATCCAAGCGTGAGTCGATATCGTATTTGTTTATTATGGTTCCAGAAGTAAATCCAAATAATAAATTCTTCAAAAAGTTAAAATATTTAACAAATAGGATAATAAAAAAAATTGCATAAGCAAACATACACAAAAAATAAAATAGGTGCTTACTGGTATCATTCAGATGTTAACTTCTGTTTGGCTTCTTCAAACTCTGCATCTGAATCTGAATCTGAATCGGTCAGTTGAAATTGGAGTCTGAATGAACCCCTAAATAATGCGACGTTCCTTTCTCAATCCTCAACCAGATAATTTTTTTCTCCAATAGCAATTGATGCGAATTTTATTTTCCTTTGTTTGTTCTGCCAACTTCTATGGTGTTTGTGTGTTTATATTTTTATTAACATGGTAGTTACTAGATTGATAGTATTGTTAAGATTAGGCCTCAATATTAGAGATAAGGGCTTCAATGGTGAAATAAAGATGGATTGACAAAAAACACAGATTGCAAGAGGATAGGGGTGTTTGTGGTTCGATTTTGATGGTTTTTGGTTATCAAAGGCCGAAACCCAACCGTTGAAATTCCGTTTCACGGCTTTTCTAATATGTAATTTGCTTTGAATAAGGACTTAAAAGGGTTTCACGAACATGAACAAGTTCATTTCCTTCATGGGCGTTCGTGAACCGTTTGTTAGACCAATTAAAGCTTACTGAACGGGCATGATTAAGGCTTCATTGTTCAGTTCGGTAAGGTCGTGTTTGTTCATTTATGTTCGTGAGTGTCCAATAACGTGTCCGTCATTTATGTTCGTTAAGGTGCTTTCATTCACGTTCATTAAGTTTGTTTGTTTTTTATTCTTTTACAGTTTATATTTTTTTTAGTTTAACTATATTAGATAAATTATATTTCTTATCTACATAGTGATGCTTCAAATTTTAGTTTGTTTATATTTGACGAGTTCGAGAGTTTTTTTGTTGCGGATTTGATTAATTCAGTAGTAGATATCCATGAGCATTTCTAGATTTTAATCCCAACTGAAGGACATTGAAGGTAATCGTTTATGCCCTAAATTGTTTCATCACTTGATGGCAGCATGAGAATGCTTCTCAATATCAAAATCCAGCCCAAAACGTTTCCTTTTCTGGTTCATTAAAAATCTCGGTTCAAAGTCTGGATTTGGATCCAAAATCAGTTGTATCGGTCTGCAGGTTTATAGGTCATAGGGTTTTCTTTATTTTTTGTAGGAAATTCTATAGAGAAAGGCTATCAAATTAGTTTTGTTCTCTTTTCCTCTTTCATTTGTTACATATTACGTGAATTGATCTTCTACCTATGAACATTAGCTTATGTGAATAGTTTTTGGCTGTTGCTTTCATTTTCATGTAGTAAACCCAAAGCAACTTTGAGACGAGAGAAAGAATCCTCAACTGCATGTTATCTCATGTTTTAAGAATTTCTGTAACTCATGTTCTTCATTAATTTTGGTAAGAGAGAATTAAACTACTATGAACAAAAGTTCATAATAATGGATGGTTTTTAATAATTTAAGATAATTAAACTACTATGAACAAAAGTTCATAATAATGGATGAAATTTAGGATATTTGCTTTAGAGATGTGATTATTGGTTATAGCCCAAGAGGTGAAATATTGGTTCCGTTTATTTTCATCACAAAGAAAAGGTTAATTATTCCAACGTTATGAAGAGACGATATAACTTTTGGTTTCCGTACATCCATTTTAAAGAAAAACGTAGAGATAGATTTGGACATATCAATGACTCTTCATCTGGCATCGAAAGTTTTACTTCGAAAATATACATGAGATGAGATACCTTTTTGCTTTCATACAATTATTTTAAATAAAACTGTAACGAAAGACTTGGTGAACTATTGTTAAGTTGTCTGTGCCGGTGACTGGGCGAACTAATTTTAGGATGTATTTTGGTTGGTTATAATAAAAGTTTGTTTTAAGATGCATTTTGGTTGGTTATGATGAAAGTTTGGTCATTCAGTACACTTATTAAGAGCTCTGACTAAGCAGGTATTTCATTCAGTTCGAAATAGTTCAGAGGAATAAAATAGTCATTCAGATGCCCATCCATTCCATCGTTAGTTACCTCCCTCCCTCCCTCCATCTACGCACACTGTGCTTGCCTGCCAATCAGGTGGTTTTTAATTAATTCATCCTTTTTCAATCTCTTCTTCTTTTTGTAATTGTAATTAATTTACTCATTGATTGATTTCTAGGGTTCACTTTTGTACTCTGCTATTGATTGTGCGTTCTGTTTCACATTAGCTAGCTAGCAATCAAAGAAAGATGCTGCAAGTGAGGATCATCGCCAAGAATTTCATGGACATGGTTGCCTCATTACCCGCCATCAAGCTCGACAGTCTTTACCAGAATCCCTTCATCTGTGAAGCCATCTTACGATCTCTGCCCCCATTGGCTAAGAAGTATGTTCTCCAGATGCTGCTGTATTTGGATGATGATGTTCCCGTCACTGCCACTTCATTGCAAGAATGGCTTCTTCCCGCCTCGTCTTCAAAGCATACAGTTGCTCTTGATAGACTCATTCAGTTGAGAATCTTTACTCAATTCATCTATAGGTATTATTTTTAATTAATGGATTACATAGATTCTCTTGCTAGATTATAATAACTCATCTGCAGGAAAAAGGAGACCACTTACCTGTTAAACCGGATGTTTCAGATGAACCTCTTTTCCCTTTACTTACAACAATTGATTGTTAATAAAACATCTTTGAGCAGCGGTGTCTTGCCAAGAGAACCCATGGCTTCTAATATTACACTAAGACTCCCAAGTTTGGAGGACCTAGACTTGTATGCAGCTCAACAATGAGAGGTATAATAAAAATAATAATAATAATAATAATAATAATAATAAAACCTAATTCAATATATACCTTTTTTTGACTTAACTAACTATTAATATTAGTATTATATCTAGTGTTTCTTGCTGCATCTAATAAACTCTGCGGAAGCTGATGTTAAAACAAAAAGCATCAGCCCTTCGATGATGAAAGTCTTCCAACGAGGCCTTTTAAGTCAAAGGTATTCTTTTTTTAATCATATTGATATTATCGTTTCTGACGTGGTTGATCAACAGAGACAAAGAAGGTCCTAGGCTTACTGAAAGTGGTTTCCAGTTTCTGGTACGATTAATTTAATGCTATATATAATGTACTCTGATCTATTTTATATCAAATTTGATTATCATTTGTTTGTTTCTGTTTCAGCTAATGGATACCAATGCACAGCTCTGGTATATCATCAGGGAGTATATCAGTAATTCTGAGGTATTCATTCATCCAATTTCTAAATAAGTTAGGTGTTTTCAATGATTTTGCCATATAATCGGCTTGGGCTTGGTAGTTGACGACTTGTTAGTTGTTATTGGGTTAAGTAATAAAGAATTAAGACATGGGAGGTTTTGGACGGGCCCTATATTTCCCTTGTTAGGGCTCATAGGCCTGTAAACGAACACGAACAAGGGCATGCTCGTGTTTGTTTATGTTCGTTCATTTAAAATCTAATCGAACAGTTCACAAACATAAATGAACAAAGATAGACGAACATATATGAACATTCGTAAACGAACGCAAACAAACATAAATGAACACACTTAAGTGAATACAAACGAATAGATAGAAAACATATTAAGGTGATATAATTTGTAAAACACAAATAATATTTTATTATTTTCTATTAATGTGTGAACGAACATAAATGAACGTACAAAACATGTGTTCATGTTCGCTCGTTTATTAAATGAACAAACATAAACGAACTTCCCGCCGAACGGTGGTTCACAAACAGTTCACTGAACGTCGGTTCATTTACAGGCCTAAGGGGTATTATGTTTTCTTGTTGAGTAAGTTTTGTAACCTTAGTTAGTCTATATCTTTACATCTTGTACTTGTAACCTCTAATCACACGAGAGTAGAGAGCATGAGCAATAGCAAATTCCTGGTTGTATCCCATGGACGTAGGTCAGCTTAGACCGAACCACGTAAATCCTTGTGTCCCATGTTCGTTTAATTTCTGCAGTTTGATTGTGTGTGTGTTTTGCTATAACCGAGATCCTAATAGATCACTTGTATAAAACAGGACAGGGGCGTGGATTCAGCAGATCTTATATCATTTCTGCTGGAACTTAGCTTTCATGTTACTGGCGAGGTATCTTATGTATAAAACATGAGTTGTATATGATGGCCGTTCCGTCCCATATTTACTGATAATTTCTGCATAGGCATATAATGTGAACACTTTAGATGATATACAAAGGACAACAGTTAAAGATCTTGCAGATTTGGGCCTCATCAAACTCCAGCAGGTAGGTGAATAATGCTATAGTTGGAAGAAATAGTATAATTACTTCTCATTAGCGTATGTTTCTGTTGGTAGGGGAGGAAAGATAGTTGGTTTATTCCTACTAAACTGGCTACCAATCTTTCTATTAGCCTGTCAGATGCATCATCAAGGAAGCAGGGATATGTTGTTGTGGAAACCAACTTCCGGTTATATGCTTACTCTACCTCTAAGTTGCATTGTGAAATCTTAAGACTCTTTGCAAGGTAGGTACTAGACAGATTTCTTCAGGCATGTTTTGTTTGATTGATTCTCAAGCCACCATTGAGTGTTTGTTTGTTTGTTTTGCAGGGTAGAATATCAACTTCCTAACCTTATTGTTGGATCCATTACAAAAGAGAACCTCTACAAGGCCTTTCAAAATGGCATTACAGCAGATCAGGTAACCTTTCCTTTTCAAATACATATACAAATACACACACACACACGCACATAGGAATAATCTTTGTTGTTTGTGGAAATGCATTGCAGATAGTTTCATTTCTTCAGCAGAATGCCCATCCTCGTGTTGCAGAAAAAGTGCCATCTGTACCAGAAAATGTCACCGATCAGGTTTTCTTTTCTAATCTATTTTGAAAGTTACTATAAGATGTTCTATAATGGAAACTGTTGTGTTTCCTTGTCGGAAAAACTCTCTTTTACAGTGTTTTGTCGGTCTTAGTACTACAGTGCTCTTAATCCAATCACTAAGGTGCTCAACCAGTAACCACCATTATCTAAAGGTCTAAAATACCCTTGATCAGTGAAAAAACTACAAGAGTCAAGTGAACCAAAGCCATATCATCTCTAATCTATAATGTTGACCATTGGTTGGTTAAGTAGGAAATCTTGAAACATAAACAATACACCTATATGAAAAGTCCCCTGGTACAAAAGGAATATCATTAAAGTGCCCTTAATCCAATTTCTTCAAATGCTATTGATTTACGTTTACTAATTATTGGTTATTTATTTTTTTTTATTACAGATTAGGCTGTGGGAATCGGATCTAAACAGGGTCGAGATGACACCTGCTCACTTCTTTGATGATTTCCCATCAAGGGTAAGAAACAACTCGTATAATATCATATTTACCTAACCAAAAAAATTAAGAGTAAATGTACTCATTTCAAAACTTAAAAGAAATCTCGGTTTCATTAAATACATTTTTCTTATAGCCTATATACCCTTATCTTTCTTTGTACACTTCAAACTCCGATCCTAATGCTAGTTTTAACGGGAGGGTATAAATGTTATAAATTTGAAATGAATGTATTTGATATTATAATTCTTTGGTTTTAAGGGGTACATCACAAACCGCTAAATGTTTGATTTTTATAATTCCCAATGTAGGATGTGTTTGAAGCAGCGTGCGATTTTGCAAGAGAATTCAGCAGTTTGCTTTGGGAAGACTCAAAAAAGATGCGACTTGTAGTGAAAACCGAGATCTATGGACACATGAAAGATTTCCTCAGCCATCAAAAGTAATAGTCAACTCTTGGTGTTTTTTTTTGTCCAGTAATTCACTGTTATATATTGTTTAATTTTTTATTTTTATTTTTATTTTTTTTAATTTGTTTCCAACTATATCATAAGGATTTAAATACAACTATATCAACTAATATTAATAATTTTTTTTAAAAAATATTTAATATATTAATATTCAAAAAAGAACTTGTGGCACCGACATTTCACACTTTATCTATATATATAATTTATAATATAATGTAATGAATTTGACTCTCAATCACCAAAATATATTTTCTTGCTTTTTATATAATATAGTTATTATTTAAACACAAATGATTTTAAAGAAAAACGAGGTACAAACGCGGGGGCGCGAATGTCGTCGGTATCGGCTATGTTTGTTTTAGTTTTTATTGGTTGCGTACGTTATGGTAGCAAAATTAATGGTTGGAAAACCTAGGTGTTGCATCGGCGAGCCAACAGCCGATAGCGGTTTGGTTTGAATTAAATCAAATAAGTGGCACCGGAGCTAACCCATAAAAGAAAAAAAATCGGCAGCGTCCAATCGCACGTGTGATCAATGTCGGTAATTGAGTTCGTCACGACACCAGATCTTAACCGTTGAATTTGCATATTTAAAAAAATTACATATATATTTGATGTGGACCAACCAGAAGGTTAATTACGACACCAAAACATTGTTTTAAATTTTAATCATATATGTCTAATGTATTACAATATGTGGGACGTGTTTAATATTAGCGTGCTGGTGATGGAGGTTTGTGAAAAACGCATATGCACTTATATATGATGCTGACAAGATGCAACTATAGCGAAAAAATGAAGATGTTATATGGTTATATCGTTGTATTTCGGATCACAACTAAAAGAATATATGTAATTTTTATGTCATTGGGTTTTGACAATTTTTTATTTAAGATGTTTATGTATTTAAATATATTATATTTACAAGTGTAAATTTTTTACATCACCAGAATAAGCATGATATTCAAGATTTAAGTTTAGTCCAAACAGATTTGGGTTATATTTTTCTAATGAAATAGTATCATATTATAACTTAAACTGAGTAAATTTAAAAGTTAATATAAAACAGGTATATATGTATGTCTGTGAAAACCCGTGTCATGTTGGGGTTCACTCGTCTAACTTGAATTATGGGGTTTGTGTCTGGTTCATTGTGAGTTTGACCTTACAACACATGAACGCAACATATTTAACACTCATGCTCGTAATATATATGACAGTATGAGGTATGTTTAACATAAAATAAGTTTATATTTAGACTGCTAAAATCATATAAACATGTAAATTGTCTTTAAATGTGGTGTATAAAAGGATATATTATGCAAGCATTTTTATTTTATTTCTTGAACAGCTAATTTGGATTAGTCCATCCAATCATCTCTATTTTCGAAGTATCAAAGGCAACTCTTAGGAGAAAACCCGTCATAGGTGAGAGTACTCGATGGCCCAACCTAAAACCTTTTTTTTTGTCACATAGTGATACTTTAACCCAAGACCTCTCCTTTTTAAATTGAAGTCTTTGAATGTCTCACCTCAACCACTTAAGCTAGGGACTAGGGAGCATCGTATAAATAGTTGTATTTTTTATAACCTTTATTTCAATACAGATATGCATTGAATACATCAATATTAATTTTGTTTGTGTTGGTTTTGTGTAGGATTTAGGTTTTAGGCTTAGGCCCATGTTTATCTTTTTTTTATTCTCTTAAGTGGCTAGTATTTTATAAATCAATATGTTATGGAATTGCAATCTTTACACTTTATCAATAAAATACCTAGTTGTAACATATTGTTATACGTTCACCACTGGAACCAAACCATGCTAAAGTTCTCGTTTCATATTTATATTTTTCAGTGTTGTGTGATTATCGTGTATACAATATTGTGGTTGTATAATGGCTACTTGTTCCTAACATTTTGCATATTATTTTATTTATAGTAAAAATATATGTCTATAAAAAAGAAGCTCATCTATATCCAGCATACTCTCTAATAAAAACCCATGTGTTTTGTTACTTACACTCCCACATTAATCCTCACAATCTATATCCATTCTTACTCTCTAATAAAAACCCATATGTTTTGCTACTTACACTCTCACATTAATCCTCATAAGTTTTTAAAATTTTATATTGTTTTATTAAATATATTTAAAGGGTTATGTTCAAATAAGAAGTTTGATATATATATATAGATTAATTAATATTTTTCTTCATAATTTTAACTCCATACCTAATTTTAAGAATTCTTATTTTAAATTTTAGTTAAAAAGCACACAAAAAAATAAAGATTTTTTTCAAAAAGGAATCTCAAATTAGTTCAAAAAGTCGATGTATATCATAAAATTTAAAATTTAAAAAAATTCATCAATTTGGCTTTTCTTATCTTTAAATGTTAGCAAAATTCATTTTATAGACATTATATAATATATATCAGCCTTTTTTATTTCTATGTTATGTTATTTAAAACCTCGTTTAGTCTCAAAGAACCACAACAACAAATAATGTCAATTAATCAACTACTTTTTTATTTTTAAATTGTTGTAAATTGTATTGTAGGATGATTTTCTATTAACAATATATGATAAATATACTGTTAAAATGTATTTTGATTATGTATTTTATTTAAATTAGTTATCCGTATGGTATAGGGATCTCAAGCTTGTATTTGTATATATCTTTCATTTAACCCATATTTTTTGCTTTCAGTATGTATATTTTATTCTTTTTTGGAACGACCAACTAAGTAACACCGGGTACTCCGTACGCGATCCCAATTGGCTAAAGATAGCCCGAGCCGGCCATGAGTTTGGACGGACGGATCCCCTAGCGGTTCACTTATTGAGGGATTCCCCGGATAAAACCCGACCCTCACGCCCGTCAAACGGCACGGCAGCAAGGAGCCAGTAAAACCGGGTGAGATCAGGACTCGAACCCCGGCAAGCTAGGGTCATCCCTCTTTTTCTAAAATTAATTTTTAATAATTTGCTTAAATATAAATCTTTTCCCTTCTTTTGATACAACAACAATAACAATCATACCCAGTATATCCCACATGTAACTAAAGTTATCTGTAAGTTGACTAGGGTTTAAGAAAAGTTAGAGGTAGACAAATCTTACTTTTATTTTTAAAGATAGAAAAGTTGCTTTCAGTTTTTCTTTTATGTGAACTTGAAAAGACAGCAATTGGGGGCCGGCCAATGAATGATGTGAACTTGCAAAGCCAGAAAACGCGGCATGTCATGCACGTGACCCTTCCTTTGCGTCAGTTTCATTGTTACCAGCAAAGGGTATATAGGAAGCGTTTAAGTACTTGGTATTTATTTTATAAATTTGTAATTGTGATAAATATAAGTACCTCCCAGGCCCAATATTGTATGAAGAAATAGAGCTTTGTAGATGTAGCCATGTAGGTGATAAACCTTTCCTTAACTAGTCATGGTAGATCTATATATATATTGGGAACTACTTTCCTTAACTAGGCATGGGATGGAACAATGATTTAGTTTTATTTATCTACCCGTTTTTAACCCGTGCATTACACGAAATTTATTAAATGATAAAAATAAATAATGTATGTTATTTTAAAGGAAAAAACAAAATTAAAGGTAGAAATAAATGACATAAATTAGGCCCGTTGGTTTAATTGTGATTCTTAAAATAAATGACATAAATTAAACACAACATGTGATACAAATGTTGTATGCAAAGAAGTAATTTCAAATTTGTAAATCATCATTTTAAGGTCTCATTTAACATTGTAAGTTAATGTACGGTACAAAGTAAACGACTTATTAATTAGATTTTTTTTTTATGTTTCACGACTTATGAAATGCATTTTTTTTCATGTTTCACCACGTGTACTGCACATGATGAAAAATATGAACTTAATGTAATTTATCGTGTAACAATATTTAAAAGATGATGGTCAGTGTGCATATAGACGATAATCTAGAGCATAATGTCATCAAAAAACATATATGCACACCTAAATTAACATATACTTTCTGTAGTATTGAAAAACCACCACCAACACAATAATTGATTATATTTAAAATCAATTTTTCTTGAAGGGTGATTATAATTGTGGCGGTTATAAACATTGGAATAATTAATGCAATTCACCAAGCTATATTATAACTCAATTGACAAAATGTTATTGACTCGTCATCCATGGATTAGGAATTACGATGGTAAATTAGGCTAGAAGTGAATGTAGGCTTGACACCTAAGCATCAACATTTTCTTTTATTAGTAGTGTAAGATCTGTATTGTTGAAATTGATTATGTGATAAATATTTATGAAATTAAAAAAAAAAAAAACTGACGGTTTTCAAAAAAACAAAAATTTCAGATTTATAACTTTTAGCAAAGATATGAATTGTAGAATTCTAAATTTTTTTGGTATAATCAATCAAGGTTTTAATGTAATTTTTTTAGAATAACAACGTTTAGAAAATTAAATTAAAGATCAAAATTAAATAATCGCATTAATTGAAAATTTAAATTAAATAGCAAACTAAAAGTTTATATATATGAAATGAGAAGCTTTCTATAATTCAAACTTGAATTCACAAGATCTTATTGTTAAAAAAAATGTTAACTTCTTTAATAAAAAGTAAGATATAAATTGTGCATAATTATATTATTGGTATTAGATTCTTGTAAATGATCATTAATATGAGCATAATATCTTGAAATATAACTCATTGATCAAATCATTTTCACTCATGACCCATAGATAACATGGATTAAGGGAAAGAGAAATTAAAAGATTATGATGAAATTTTAATTTAAAATTAAATATGGTTAAAACAGCTAGACGTCATCATCTTTGTTTATTAATATAGGAAGAGGAAGATACCTTATTCCAAGAATTTAAGGGGGAGGGGGGGGGGGGGGGGGGGCATTAATAGAGATTTAGATGAGGACGCTCCCGTGATTTTATTTGTGGCTTCTTTTCATATTTAAGTTTAGCATACACTAATATCAAGTTAACGTCAAAAGTTCAAAATATTGTTCAAATTTTTGTTGGATAAACTTTTATGAGGCCAACATGGTCATCTCTAGAAACACCGAAATGAAGTTAGGGCTTTAGACCCTTATTTCCTGAAGCTCATAATTTTCAAAACAAAATTAATAATTATACATAAGCAATTTGGGATTTGGATTAATGTGTATGATTTGAGCGAAGTATAATCTGAATCAGGTCAAAAAAGGTGTGAAGAACTACAATACTTCTGTATTCGCAAACAACAATGATAACATCTTGATTTTTTTTTTAATGAAAGCAAGATAACTTTGTTACAATAAGGCCTCGGTTTTAGACATTCTTTTAGACCCCTAAAGAGGTTGAGCCGGCCTTGGAGGCCAACGAGCTGGTGGTAGAGTGGTAAGATAGTAATTTGGTGTTCCACATGACCCATGTTCGATTTCTACCCTCATCATTTAGTTTCAGCGACACCGGGTGATGATGGTAGAGACGAGTAAGTGTCATTCACTAGTTGGATCCTTGAACTGAATAAGTTTTATCTCATCGTACCATCGTGCCTTCGGGCATGAGAAAATATGAGAAAAATAGAAAGTGATCTGCTTATTTTTTTTTCTACGGTCAACTATTATTTTAATGGGTCAACTAACAATTTAATTTGGGTTGTGACTAACGGGCCAGATAATCACTGTACCCGGCCCAACAAGTTTGAACAAGTCAAATTATTATTATTATTATTATTATTATTATTATTAGTGTTAGGGTTAGGTTTAAATAAGAAGTTTGATTTTCCTAAGAAGGCTAAAAAGGAGGGTATTTTAGTCTAACACTTAAATATCAAACCCACTTAACTTAATTTCAAAAACCCACTTACATTAATTTCAAAAACTGACTTACATAAAACCCAATTACATATTTACTCTCTACAACCACCACCACTAATATCAAGTGGTGGTGATTTTATTTGTGGCTTCTTTTCATATTTAAGTTTAGCATACACTAATATCAAGTTAACGTCAAAAGTTCAAAATATTGTTCAAATTTTTGTTGGATAAACTTTTATGAGGCCAACATGGTCATCTCTAGAAACACCGAAATGAAGTTAGGGCTTTAGACCCTTATTTCCTGAAGCTCATAATTTTCAAAACAAAATTAATAATTATACATAAGCAATTTGGGATTTGGATTAATGTGTATGATTTGAGCGAAGTATAATCTGAATCAGGTCAAAAAAGGTGTGAAGAACTACAATACTTCTGTATTCGCAAACAACAATGATAACATCTTGATTTTTTTTTAATGAAAGCAAGATAACTTTGTTACAATAAGGCCTCGGTTTTAGACATTCTTTTAGACCCCTAAAGAGGTTGAGCCGGCCTTGGAGGCCAACGAGCTGGTGGTAGAGTGGTAAGATAGTAATTTGGTGTTCCACATGACCCATGTTCGATTTCTACCCTCATCATTTAGTTTCAGCGACACCGGGTGATGATGGTAGAGACGAGTAAGTGTCATTCACTAGTTGGATCCTTGAACTGAATAAGTTTTATCTCATCGTACCATCGTGCCTTTGGGCATGAGAAAATATGAGAAAAATAGAAAGTGATCTGCTTATTTTTTTTTCTACGGTCAACTATTATTTTAATGGGTCAACTAACAATTTAATTTGGGTTGTGACTAACGGGCCAGATAATCACTGTACCCGGCCCAACAAGTTTGAACAAGTCAAATTATTATTATTATTATTATTATTATTATTATTATTAGTGTTAGGGTTAGGTTTAAATAAGAAGTTTGATTTTCCTAAGAAGGCTAAAAAGGAGGGTATTTTAGTCTAACACTTAAATATCAAACCCACTTAACTTAATTTCAAAAACCCACTTACATTAATTTCAAAAACTGACTTACATAAAACCCAATTACATATTTACTCTCTACAACCACCACCACTCCACCGCCACCACCTCACCAGAAAAGTCCGGAAAAACACAATGAAAAACACAACGAAAAACAAAATGTAAAAAACACAATGAAAAAAACACAATAAAAAGCACAAATGTATGACACAATGTAAAAAATACAATTAAAAAAACACAATGGAAAAAAAATACAATTAAAAATACTATTGTATAACACAATTTTGTAAAACACAATTTGGTAAAACACAATTTGTAAAAAACCCACTAACTTTTTTTAAATTTTATATAACAATATGGTACTCATATGAAAGATAAAAAGACACTCGTTATTATGGTGAATTTGTTTTTGTTTTTCAATAAAAACGTCGTAAAAAAAGTTATGGACATTTTAAAATGATGGGGGAATTTGGCATGTGTCTTGCATGTGGAGAGAGAAAGTCAACAAATGTGTTATTCCTTTTATGCCCTTTACCTTGTGTTCACACTTGATTTCTCCCTAAACTAATCTCAACCCTCCATATTCAAAATCAATGTACAAGATTACTTTTTATCATTCCTACAAAAACTATACTTCCTTTTGTAAGCTAACCCATTATTATTATTATTATTATTATTATGATTAAAATAAACGGTGAGTCCACCCTAACCGTGCGCGTCAAGCTTTGCTTTGTTTCCTCCAACTAAGTCCGACTCAGCTACTCGGTACCGACGATCCTCTGTATGATTCACAGTCAGCCGTACACAAGTAGTCTTTATTCAATTTCACACCAAACCCATTTCAAATCACTCAATTTAGGCCTAAAGTTGAAGTCTTGGATGAAAGATTTGGATGGATCGGAAGAGCAGTGCGGTGTTGGATATAAGTTCAGATGAAGAGGGTAGCGGTGGTAATTGGTTGAATGAGTTGCTGGGTGATGATTCGGATGAAGTGGTGGTGGTGGTGAAGGAGAGTGAGAAGAAGAAGAAGGTGAAAGTGGTGGATGATGATGATGAGTGTGTGGTGCTTGATAAGGATCCGAATGCGGATGTGGAAGTAAAGAAGGATGATACTGGTGGTGGTGGTGGTGGTGGTGGTGATGAGGATGAGATAGTTGTTGTGGGTGAGAAAGGACAGGTTAGATGTTTTTCATTGTATTGGTTTGTTGTCTGCAGTTTTAGATGATGAAATGGATTGTTAGGGTTTGTGATTTTTTTTGTTTTTGGGTGATTTTTGAATCATCATTTGGTTGATGAAGTGCTTTGTTAGGGTTTGCAAAATTTTGTTGGGGGTGATTTTTGATTTATTTAACTGTAATTTGTTGATTTTTGTTGATGAATTGCCTTGTTAGGGTTTGCAAAAAAAAATTTGGGTGATTTTTGATTAATCAACTGTAATTTGTTGTGAATCGCCTTGTTAGGGTTTGCAAAAAATTTTTTTGGTGATTTTTGATTAATCTAACTGTAATTTGTTGATTTTTGTTGATGAATTGCCTTGTTAGGGTTTGCAAAAAATTTTTTTGGTGATTTTTGATTAATCAACTGTAACTTGTTGATATTTGTTGATGAATTGCCTTGTTAGGGTTTGCAGTTTTAGTTGTTATTTTTATTTTTTGTTATTTCTTCAACTCTAATTTGTTTGGTTTTTGTTGATGAACTGCCTTGTTAGGGCTTGAAAATTTGTTTATATTATTTTATGTGTGCTCTTTCGATCTATCCGACTATCCAACTCTAGTTTCTTTGTTTTTTGTTGATGAACTATCTTGTTAGAGTTTGCAAAAAAAAAAATTTCCTGATCCATCCAACTCTAATTTGTTTGATTTTTGTTAATGAATTGTCTTATTAGGGCTTGCAGTTGATTTATTTATTTTTCATTTGATGTGCTTTTTGATCCATCCAACTCTAATTTGTTTGATATTGTTGATGAATTGCTGTATTAGGGTTTGCATTTTTTTTATATTTATTTTGTGTGCTTTTTGTTCCGTCCGAGTTTGCAATTTTAGTTTAGTTTTTTTGGGGATCTTTTTGAATTTTGATTCATTCATGATGAAAAGATTAGTGCTATATATTATGTACCTGAAAATGGCCGGATTGAGGCTTGATTTGGTACTTGTGCAGATGAATGCAGTCAAAACAAGGTTTCTTAATTACATGCCATGAAAAGATGACCCTGTTGGTGAAAGAATATACCCGATTTGACCCGTTTCATGCACACGGGTATGAAAACGAGTCGAAATTTCTCTCTACCATCTAGGCATCTACACACATTAGTTTCTGCGATGTGTGATTCTATTAACTTGAATTCTGCATTAGTTACCATGATCGACCCGATTTCATGAAGACGGCCGAAGTTTATCATGACTCTACCATCTAGACACATAAATATATGTTTTCTTTTTCCTGTGAACATTTTGTTCATGTAGAAGTCATGTTAATTAAATCACAAGAATATACTCAATTCAACCCGTTTGCATGAAAACAGGTCAAGGTTTATTATTCTATCATCCTGGCATAAACATATATTTGAATGTGTTATTTGATTAACATGAATTCCACATAAACAAATGAGTTACAATAAAAAAAACAGTAAATAGTTATATACGGTCTGTGACATTTATGTTTCTTGATCTTTTTGTAGGTTGCGTGTCGAGATTATCCTCATTCAAGGCACCTTTGTATCAAGTTCCCATTCTCCACTACCCCAAATCAAAGCCACTGTAATCAGGTAAATAATATTATTTCAAGATGCATTTATTTCACCCTTTTAAACCGATAACGGAAAACTTGCATAATTACCATAATACCCTTTTGATCTCCTTCATTTTCTTAAATTTCAGTGTTATTGTTATGTTTGCGACTCACTTGCTCCATGTGCATATTGGGGCACCGGCAGTTCAAGTATTGACCATTGTCACGCTACCGATAAAGACCAGTTTTGGGTACTCGAGAGAAAAAAGGCCAGAAGCGGTACTAAAACCGTCCAACCCGCAAGTCAACCGCCCCCGGTTAACCTTTACATACCACCACCGGTTATTAATCAACCCGTATTTCAGATTCCAAAACCGGGCCCTGGTAATCATCACAGAAACCAATTGCATCCAGGTTTATTATCTCGATTCGTGAATCAGACTCAGCAGAAGTATAATCAAAACTCTACGCTTCACAGACCTGTTTTCAAACGAACCCATCCGCTTCGGGCTGCAACAGTGGGACAGCAAAACCGGTACAGCTCATACAGGAGCAATGTGGGAAATCCCATTAGGCAGAACAGCTACCCAGTCAATGGGATGCTTTCCGGGTCAAGTAATTATGTGGGTTCGGTACAACAACCGAATGCAGTCAACGCTTCTGTTCCATGTCCTCCTAGGTCAAGTAAGTATGTAGGTTCGTTACAACAACCGAATGCAGTCAACGCTTCTGTTCCATATCCTCCTAGGTCAAGTAATTATGTAGGTTCGGTACAACAACTGAATGTGGTCAACGCTTCTGTTCCATATCCTCCTCAAAGTCAAACCTTTACACCTTTAACTGCAAATCAACCCCAACACCAACCGCAATTCTCCAGTCAGTTAAACCCGAGTTTTCAATCTCATGTAAATTCCAATCTGCATTACCAACCCCCTGTTTTTCCACCACCGTCTTCTCAACCCCAACCCGTGTGCAGTCAGTTTACTTATACCGTGCCAGTGCCAGTTCAGCCCAAAACCCAAGTAGATAGCCCGTTAGTTCAGGTTTCGGATGCTACTCAGAATATTTCACAAGCAAATCAGTCTCAGGGCCCTATAGTGGGTTTGGGTTTTAAAGATTACGGGATGGGTTTGCCTACAGGTCAAGATTCCAGTGGAGGTGCGGTCTCTAGCGGCTTATATGACTATCGGTTTGATTGGATGTTTGATAACCAGCCTCTTGATCCAGGGTTCACTGACTATTCGTCTGATTCTGCTTTTATAGACACTGGTCCCATCTTCCAGTTTTAAGGCTTTCGATCCTAATGGCTTTTTTTGTTGGCAACTAATCAGCGGTCAACATTAGTGCTTTACTTTTAAGAGTTGGTTTGGATTTTTGCCCTTGTTTGGGTTTTGTTTCAACTAGAGTTTTAATGTATTTATTTTGTTATCTTTTATGTAAGGTGTTTTGGAGTTTTTTTAAGTATGATTTTAGAGGATGCAAACAAAAGTGTTTGGGTTGATGGCTTTAACACTTACATTTTTTACTTTACCTTTCTTTAACGTGTCAGTTTGTAGTTTGTATTAGTATTAGACTTAAAACACATGGCCGGTTCTAAGTTCTGAACGGTTAAACCTACAAAACCGAACTGTTCGGATCTCAAAACAGACGATGTGCTATAGGTTTGGTTGGTTTGATCTGTTTGTGTGGAGTCTTTGGATATATGTACATAAAATGTATATTGCGTTTGACAAAGCAGTAACCGAATAAGTTTAAAACAAACACTTTGAATAAAATTGGCATAACAGGCTATAAACGAATGTTCATTTCATGTCTTAATTTTTCAAATCAAAAGTAAAGCTGCGAGCAACATGGGAGCCGCCAAAACCGGATAAAAGGAGTCATGATTTCAAGCTATAGCTAATGTAGAACAAAGTATCTCATAACACAGTTGCTTTGGGTTTGACTTGCTAATCAATAAATTGGATTTGACCTAAACATTGACCAACACCGAGAAATCTTTTACCAATCTCAACAACAGTGCAAGTTAACAAACTATAGTTGATAATATACATCAACAGATCCAAACACTGGGTATACAACAAGTTGGTAAACTACCTTCACAGTAAATACAAACAAAATTCTCTCAACATATGGAAGCTGGAAACAAAGAAAGGTAAAAAAAGAAAAAAAAAAAAAAGGACCACACTCGATATCAGTAGTCTGCATGGATGTTTGGTCATGGGTCCTGTGAACGAAACATGGATTCGGGAATCAGGATCACAAAAAGTCTTTAAAATGATATAAAAATAGTTTACAATTTGTTATGCCTTAACATCTTACAAAATGATAATAGCAAATAAAAGTAGGATTTGACCTACAAGCTACTCTCGCCATTAATACAATATATTTTGGGTATTCGACTAAAGGTCAAACGCGACTTTACACATTAGTCGCAAAACAGCACTGTTTTGCGACCATTAAATTGTATTGTGGGTATTTGACTAAAGTCAAAGCGCGTCTTTACGCATTTAACTAAAGGCTAAATGCGTAAAGACCATTAAATTAAATTGTATTGTGGGTATTTGACGTAAAGACTAAAGTCAGAGTTTAATCACAAAACTCTGCAGTAATGTGACCATTAAATGGGTATTTGACTAAAGGTTAATCACGCATTTAAATATTGGTACGGTTAATTTGAGCCACAGGATTCAGTTACCTTTTTCATTTGGAGATACAAGTATTATAGATGTTTGACTAATAGTCAACACTTCTTAAAACCTGTACACAAATATCCAAAAATCAAAATAGAGTTGTTTTGCTAAAACAATATCATATTATCAATTATCAAAAATTGATTGGTTGGGAAAAGGATTATGTTCAGAGATTAATAGGCAAAACCTGAAGACGCACCTCAGATGTGAAATACCACTGTATATGTTTTAACGTTCAAAAGCATATTCCCAAACCTGCAACATTATCAAACACACAATTATATCACCAACATATTACAAGTATTTGTGCCGGACAGGTTTTATGACATTATTACTATAATACCCTTGTTATATAAAACAGTTAGTTTGGGGGTAATTCTGGAATTAATAACAAGTTTATAAAGGTTTTATCTGTATTAGGGTGCTACCTCAACAGATTGTGCTTGAGAACTGTGATTGGGTTTTGGAGCATGAGCACCGTCATATTGAAGAATTCTAAGCTTCCCTTCCTACAAATATATAAATTATGTTTTAACTGATTTTTGATACGAGAAAAAGTCAAAACAGGTCAGCACTCAACACACAAACCTTGGTCCCATAAACAAGGCCCCCACCGGCAAGGGGGTGAAAGCAAGCCACATTGACCTCATCTTCAGCACTTGGAAGCACACTCACAAGTTCCATGTCTGAAACTCTATATACCTGAACCATAAAAATTTTAAATGTGTAATTGATGAATATAACAAAGATTATAAACACCACTCCATAATCCAATATGCATCCATCATATCATTAGATAATTCATTTAGTTTTGCACAATAGATGGTTCTCTCTTTAATGCATAGATCAAAGTTAACATAACGTTTCAAATTTATTTGCGGGCGGGGCCACACACATAAGAAAAAAAAGAGAGAGAAATCAGTGTAAAATATTGTATTTACCTCAAGAACCGTGTAAATGGATAATAATGCAGCATCCCCGTCAATCACAATGGTTTTAAGAAGAGAACTGTGACGTCGGCCATAAGCAAGCAATATGTGCTCAGAAGTAGGTGAAAACTACAAAAAAAAAGAAAAAAGAAAGAAAAGAATAAATACATAATCAAAATAAAAATAAGATCAATATTGTTCTTATGCTTTTAAAGCTGAGAAATACCAACAATAGGGTATCTATGGCTCCACATCATAACACAAGATATCAATTAACCCCGTATCGTTAATAAATCATGTTATTAAATATCCAACACTTATTACTCAATTAATCAAACAAGTTTCAACAAAACTTACAGGTTAGGATTATATTATCTCACCAATAAACATTATTCAGATATACACTTGAAAATGACTTGCCTGGATGGATGTTAAACAATGAGCAGCTCTAACTGGCCTCGAAATAAGAACCGAACCAAAACTGCATAAGATATAAAAATACTGATTAAAATATAACCATTAAAGCAGAAATTTAGAGGTGGCACTTTCAACAGTTATTGCTTATCTTTAGCGGGTTGTAGGGTAATAAAATTTAAATCACTTAAAAACGGGTTAAACGGGCCGACAGTCGCCCAATTGCCCAAAGTGTATTCTTATGCACAAAACCTCCTAAAATCATCTTAATTACATTTTAATTTTTGTAATCATAACACTACTTATTTAATAACTAACTTTTGAAAATTGGAAGGGAAGAAGTATTATGGTTACCCAATACCCAACCAGCCCGGCCCCGCCCAATTTGCCACCTCTTAACATCTCAACAGTGAAAATATAAACAAAAGGGAATTGAAATATTACGTTGCCTCTTCGAGTGAATATATCCTAAGTTCATACATGAGTTGGCGGGCAGAAATTGGATGCCTAGTTGGAGAAGTTGAAGCCCGTTCTTGATGAAGTTGGGCTGGTAGCCCGGGGTCCGCTTCAAACTGAGGAAGTACACATGCAACACAAGCAGCTAGATATCTCCCACATGGTGAAAAATGGGCCCCCATTTCACTGCATCATCATTTTGCAGCATAATCAACCAACATATGATATAAAAAAATAAATAAAAGGGGGGGGGGGGGGGGGAGCTGTTACACTTCAATTAGTAAATAGCCAGATTATCATATGTGCCTCAGAACAATAGATATTAACTTTTAACAAGTTATGCTTTAAAGCATACACAACTCGAAGGGAAAAATGGAACAGGTTGAGTAACGGCTCAAATATGATTACAAAAACTAAATAATTACAAGAACACATTTTCTTAAAATAACTGATTTTAACGATTTTAAGCTTTGAAATTGTTCTTTAGGATAGAAATATAAACAAGCCAAGCTGCTTGTAAGCTACTCGAGCTCGGCTCGGTAAAAGCTTGAACTGAGCCGAGCTTAGACGAGCTCAAGCCTAAAATAAACTGGTTTAAAAATATTTTTATATATAAAAATTATAATTAAAATATATATGTAACTATAAATTATATAATAACTGTAAATGCATAAAAATAATTAATATATATAATAAACAAGCCGAGCTCAGAACTTGAAAAAACTACTCACACTACTCACGAGTCAAGCTCAGGGCCCAACCAGCTCGTTTACTTTTGTGGACTTCCAACCCTTTCAACCCGTTTGACTCCTATCTTCTAAGCTTTTTCTTTCTGTTCTTTTTTTTCATTTGACCTGTTTAAAGATAAAAGAACAAACTGACCCAACCCAACCCTGAGTAAACAGGTCAAACATTGACACTCTAAATGCCCTAAAACCTTACCTACAAAGTACCGCATGTGGTATTGTTAGACGACATCTTTCAGGTTGAAGAGAAGCACAAGGATCTTTAATATCATGAGGCCAAATTCTTAGCTTTACAGTACAAGGCAATTCAGCAGTAGCACTCACAGCCAATGATGCAGAAAGTTGACTCTGTATTCGACTCATTAATGGAAAATTAACACTCCCACCATTTGTCTCATCAACCGTATATTGTGATGCAGAAGTAGAAGCACCATTTGAAGAAAGATCCCTCCAACCCTGTCTTTCTGGTCCCACTGGGTTCAAACCCTCCGTTGACTCAAGTGGCAATGTGGTCAACGAAGGGCCACTTTGACTTTGGCCCGCCAACCATCCTTGGATGAAATTTAACTCCCACCTCATACGATCTAAATGTGCTTGCCTGTAATCATCAATGGACCCGACCGCCTGACTAGGCGTCAAATTGGGAATATCCATATTAACAACTCCAGAAGAAGCCATCATTTGTTCATATAGTTCTGTTGCATTTGCGAGAACTTGAAGCCGATCTGAAGATTCTGATGGCCCATTGACTTGGTCAACAAGCCTGCTGCCAATATGTAGTTGTGGCCTTGAATCTGTATTTGGATAAGGATGAGAGCAGAAGAGAGGTACATGCCTTAATGGTAACTCTGCAGCTAAACTTAAATGATCAAAGGAATGTGTGTTTCTCATATATATAGTTGGAGGGGGATAATGCAAATAACCTAAAGATGTTGCAGGTGCCATTGTAGAATCTGAAGAGTCAAGATCATTGACCTGTTAAACAAAGTCAAATAATTAGTGTGTGGTAAGACCTTACATAAAGAAAGGGTAAAATAAATTAATCAACTAAAGCAAAAACATGTCATACACATCAAAAGTTTCCCAATGTGTATTTTTTATGCAAACTAGGGGTGGCGTGGGTCGGTTGTAGGCACAAAACGAACCAAAAATCGCTTTTTGGGCTTCTGAGACCATTTGGTTTTGACTTTTTCAGTTATCACAATGGTTCGATTCGATTTCAGTTTTGTCGTCTGGGCTCAAAATTTTTTGGGTGATAAATAAAGCCCCAAATAATGAATTTGGGCCTCAAACTTTATTTAACTAATGATTATCGACTATTAAGCACTTGGGCCTAAAACTTTTGAGCTATACCATTTATTAATTTCTTATAAATTACTTAACATTAAAAAGTAAAACTTGCATTATAAACATTCAATAACAAACGTCTGTTTTTTCATTATTCACGAGCTGGTTGGTTTTTATGGTTCAGATCGATTTTTTATCGGTTTTTACTTTTTAGTTCATGCAAAACTGAAACCAAACCTTAAATTCAGTATTTAAAAAGATAAAACCAAACCGTCAGTTTCGGGTTCTGTTTGGTCAGTTTCATGCACACCCACCTCCCGGAGGCCGGATCCATTTCTTTATGAACGGATAGAAGTCGGATAGAAGTGTTTCAGGTCAACCTGACCCGTTTTGACCCTCACCAAAAAAATTGTTCATTTTGAGTCAAGAACCTTACCTCGGCAGTTAACAATAATGGAGCAGAATGTGGATGGAAGTGCACAGCACGAAGAGAACGTCTCGTCCTCAATACAATAACAGGTGTGGCAGGCTCACCTCTATTATTGTAATGCCAAAAATATAACTGAAAATGAAAAAAAATAATAATTAAAAAAAACTGATGTCAATATGATGAATTGGGAAGTAACCATTATACAAGGTCTAAGTTGGAAATCAAAATAACTTCCCAATTAATACCTTAAACTAAATGCAGCAATTTTAATCTCTTATTCGTTAACAGGCTAATTTGGGTTCTGTTATTTCCAACAAAATGTAACAGACTTTTATGAAGTAGTTTAAAAAGAAACAAGAAAAATGCGTCAAGAGTTGCCCAAAATGTATTATTAATGAAATAACAAAATTCTTTGATAATTTATTCAAGAGATTAGATTATGTCTAAAATAGTAAAATTATGTTGATCATATTTAACATACTGATTATTTATAAATAAACTTAAAAATTTGGATTAAAAGTATTTCACATCAACCGACCTTATGGCCTGCAGCAACTGCAAGAAGTTCTCCTTCAGCATGAAAGGCAATTGAAGCTATAGGTCGGTCTGTGGCAAAGCAAAGATGCAGATAGTGGTCATATAACAATACATACTTGCATATATAAGTTATTCTGGGTATATAAGACAGAGTTCAAAAATTACAAAAATCACGCGACCCTAAGCATGCCGTTGTATTTGCATTCCATAATCTAACTTCATGATCCAAACTTCCACTAGCAAGTATTTCTGGATGCAATGGGTGGAATCTGACCTGTTAAACAACAATTAGTATATCAACATAAGAAAACACTGTCACATATTTCAAACACAAGAGACATGATTTAAACAATATTTAATCATATATAAATCAATCAAAATATTATTATTTTAGCATCTTACCACCCAAGGAGTTCTTCGATGACCACTCAGCACCTTTTCACATTTTCCAGTATGACAGTTAATTATTTTAACAGTATGGTCACCACTATAATTCAGAAATCAAACGACTTCAATAACTATAATATTAAAACATGCAAAGACAAAAACAGTGACTATTGACAACATACTGAGTAGAAGCAAGAATTTTTCCATCTGCACTAAACGCAGCTGCAATTGTTGATCTTGGAGAAGGCACCAAAGGGCAATATTTGGCTGTTAAACACCTCAAAGACTCAGCCTCCACCCTAAATCCATACAAACAACCGGTAAATTATCATGCTAGAAGTTAACTTTTTTCTTCAAAGGTATCAAAATACTATAGAAACATAACAAAAGTAGTTAAGTACCATGAAAGAAGTTCACTTTTTGGATTCCTCACTCTTTCACTTTCAGGTTTAACAGGTGACTTATCCTTGTTATTATAAACTTCTCCCCACTGCCTTCTTGGCAAGCACCTTGATGTTCTGGGAGTTATCTCTCTTCTTGCCAGCAAATGAAACAAATTCCTATCACTATAAATAACTGCAGTTGAGATATGATAGCAAGTAATTGAATGCAACAGAAATATAACTGACGTAACTGCTATATGGTTATACTAACTACTCTGATAATTCATTAACTCGTTGCTACGATACAAGAAAACTAATGCTAACAATCAATAATTAAAAACTAACATGTATACCAACATGGAAACCTACCAAAGATTAAAAAAAATATATCCAACAAATAACTTCAAAACACAACTACCATAAAACAAGCACATCAAAATGCACAATCATAGTCAAGCCCGATCCCGAGCTCGACTAGGCTCGTTTTGACTTACGAGAACTCCAGCTCAGCTCGTTTCATTAATTTCTATACGTTTTTATTTATTTTATATGTTTTGAGAAAAACATTAAACGAGGCAAAGCTCGCCTCAAGCTCATGTAGTACCTTAAAGGAGCCAAATCTCGGCTCGAGCTCATCTATGCAGTGTGAAATTAATACATAAAAGTCAAAAACTTAAAAAGACAAGGCTCGAGCTCAGGCTCGATAAATAAACGAGCTTTATCCAAGCATGAGCTCGAAAAGGTACGGCTCATTTCAAGCTTTTTATTGATTCGAGCACGAGTAGCTTGTGAGCGGCTGGACTCGTTTGCACCCTCCACATTACTAATTATAGCTAGTAAGCAAAATTAAGCTAATTACATCATTAATTACATCCAAACCCTAACAAGCATACTAATTACACATGCAACAGCTTGATCCAATACACGAGTTCAAAATTCAAACCGAATTGTAAATCAAACTTTCATTTTCTGAATCACAACAAAATCAAACCACTAAATCCCTAATACAACCGTCAATTATTCAATTCAAATACCAAAATTCAACACTAATTAAACAGATCGATCGATCAATCAACAAACGGAATTAAAATTGAGAGCAATTGAGAGTTTGATTCTCACTTTCGATGGATTTGAGAAGGTAACGATGAAGATGAGAGCGTGTTGAGATCATCTAAGCATGAAGTTGTTGCATCCATTTATTTATATAATTTATATGATAATAAATTAAACATACAACAAGGATGTTTGTGGAGAAGTGAAACCCTAATTGTAACCGTCAATTTGGATTGGGATTGTGATTGTGATTGTGATTTGTGAAGAGAAGTGAAACCCTAGCTAGCAATGCTGCAATCTGATGATGACTGCTGCTGACGCCTGACAAAGAGGCATAATAATAATAATAATAATAATAATAATAATAATAATAATAATAATAATAAGTTTTCAAAAACCTAATTATAATAAATTTATTAAGAAAAAAACTTTTTGTTTTTTATGACTTTTAGAAGGTTGCGTGTTGTAGTTAAATCTACCATCAAGATTCATTTTATTATATTGCGTTATATGGCGCTGACTGGACCTAACCCTCAAATCCTTTGTCATTCGCACCACCGCCTCGCCCCGTTGTGGTCCGCTAGCCATTTGCGCCGCGAGTCAAACCCTTAATTTTTCTCCCTTGACGCTAGCCGGCTGAATTCATCCATTCGCGACTCCGTTGGTTGGTCACAACACACAACCTAAATAACAAAATAACATTTAGTTTTTGTTTATTTAATTTTACAAAAATTAAAAGGATTGCGAGCATCTTATTTGGCTCAAGATATAATTGGATTTACTGGTTGAAATTAGCTTAGATATATTCATGTTTGTAGTAGATGTTAGTTGATTGTTAATCGAATCAACCCAACCATCTTTGTGAATAATTGAATTAATTGAAATGCATATAACTAAAATCGATTGGTTGTAGAAATCCAGAATCCGAGAAATGGGCTATGTATTGTTTTATGCCATAATACCGAATTGATAAGTCTGTGGATCGGGTGGAAACTGGATCAAGATCAGCCCTTCTGATAGTATGATCCATTTTAATATGTTTTTAGAATGATCGAATACTATCAAGTATATGTATCCAGACTCGAATAATGGGCTTTAGAATTAAAACTTGTATGCTTGAAAAGGGGCTTACAAGAGTGGGTTGAAAGGGAAATATATCTAACAATTTTGACACATTAGCCTAAAAATGGATTGTTAGGACTCGTTTGTCAAATAGGTTGATATGGGTGACTATTTCTCATATAATGGGTTAACTATCCATGTTTGATAATTTATTCAGCTAAAATTAAACGAACAAACATCAGCATCCCGACTATATTCGTTCGATATGTTTACACAACTCCTTGCAGATATCTTAAAGGGAATTATATTGTTATTTTGTAATACAAATTTTATAGTATGGGTATCATAAAGAGAATCATAATATATTATACTTCCTACGTGAGGCATGTTTGCTAAACCACAAGGAATTCGATTGAACACAAATTTTAGGGGTGTTTGGGATTCTTTATTTTACCTTCTTATAATTTTTGGAATAAGTTAATAAGTTACAATATTGTAACTTATTAACTTATCACCTCATAATAGCCCACATTTCCAAACACTTTCTAACTTTTTTAAAAGTTATAACAATTTATAAGTTACATAAAATAAGCAATCCCAAACACCTCCTAAGTATCAAAAGTTTATGGTGGTTTCAGATAGAGCCATTTGTCAACTCATCCAAAGTCAAAAGACTTACATTTGCAAGTTAGGGTCTTCTTGTTCGAGTCTTTGAAGGTGCCAAAATGTGACATTTGTCAATTTCGGGTTATTTTATACTTGTATTCTTAATGTAAACCCGACCCGTTTTGTATCTCGAACCTTTCGATATTATCAAAATGATGAATTGTATGTTAAATATTTGTTTTATATTTGTGGGATAAAAAAAAACACCCTTTTCGGTTCTTAAAATTCCCCGAAAACGCTCAAAACGAACTCCAGGGACTAAAACTACCAAAATGGAGACTTGAAGGACCCATTTGTAGTTTGTACTTTCTTAGGTCTATAACCAACCCATTTTCATGAAACACCCTTTATGAAAGACCCATTCAACTTACCCTATATATACACACCAATCTTCTTCATTTGTGCTTGCTCATTTCTTCATTTCTCTCTCAAATTCTTGAATTCTAATGTTGTTCTTCATAAGCTAATCTTTCATTTTAACTAACTTCTCAATACTTAAAGCTTGATATTACAACATATATATAATATACACTCCTTGTTTACCTTCGGTCTTTTATTTCTCCGGTCTCGGCCGGTTGAAATGTCTGACTAGTAAGGCAGGGTTACATGGAGGACTTTGTAGTCCTTGTTTATATATTTAACAAATCTAACCATATAACTTGTTATACTTGCTTAACTTCTATATATTTTAGTTTATTGTTCATATTTGTCAAGTTCCATGGTATTGGGTATGTGGTGACTAGCCTCGGTTTCATCCCGAGTTGAGAACCGAACCAAAAACCGAACTTTTGTTTAAAAGCATTATTGTTAACTTTTTGAATGTAAAACTTGAGTATTATTATTTATAAGTTATTTTACAAGTTCCATGGTAATTGGGTATGTGGTAACCATCCTCGGTCTTATTCCGAGTCAAGGACCGAAACAAAAACCGAACTTTTGTTTAAAAGCTTTATTGTTAGCTTTTTGAATGTAAAACTTGAGTATTATTATTTATAAGTTATTTTACAAGTTCCATGGTAATTGGGTATGTGGTAACCATCCTCGGTCTTATTCCGAGTCAAGGACCGAACCAAAAACCGAACTAAACCGAGTTCACTCGCTTAAGACACACAAGTGTGTTTTTAGCCACCAAAACTCATATTTTTCTTCAAGATTATATTTTAAATCAATTTTAGTTAATTTCTAAACATACTTGGCATGTCGGTAACCAACTTGATCTTATAACAAGTTCGAACCGATAAGGTCGTATACTCGCTTAACGAACGTTAAGGTTCTTCACAATAGAACTACATACTTGGTTAAGTCTATTTTGATTTTATTGAGTTATCTCATAACATTTATTATTTTGGGAAGTTAACTGTGAGCTTGGTCAATTATCAAGTCTCGAACCGACAAACCCGAACACTCGTTTAAACCTCGTTTTGGTATTCTTATAACCAAGGGTTTTGCAATGTCGCATTTTAACCCACATTATTACTTAACATAGGTTGAGTAAAAAAAAAAGAAAAAAACTAATGAATAGAATACCGAGACCCGGTTTCGAGTAAACTTATTTTACAAAACTCGTTTCTTTAATTTCTCAAATATTTACATTTTAAATCCTAAACTTTATTTATTTACTTTATTTGTCATGTATTTTATTTTAAACCCTTCCAAGACTACCTACTAACACAAGACCCGTTTAATATAGGTCTTGCTCGTTAAACCGATCTCTCCGATTGTTCACGACACTATCTTTCAAGTTACTTGTTAATGTGAGTACTTTTTCATCCCCCGTTTTCCATCTTTCGTTTTGGGAGTGGCATTGCATACTTATTCAAATTCAAATGATTTATACTTGAGTCTTAAACCACAACACGTATTGTATATGTTTACTTAAATAAATGCTCGATTTGGTGTTATATGTTTTACATGATTATGTGCAAATTCTTGAATGCTAAGGCGGGTAGCCTCTTGAATGCAAAGGCGGGTAGCCTCATCAAAGTATGATCATACGTTAATTCCGAGTATATATGGTATCCCCATATAGAAAGGTGTCGTCAATGTATTCTTATTGACGATTTCATTATTGTCGTCAATGTATTCTTATTGACGGTTCGTCAATGTATTCTTATTGACGGTTTTATTATCTAAATTGTTGCTATTATTTATTGTTTTCATATACTAGTTGTGGATTTCATACTATATACTTATTGTCCAAAACTATGAAAATTGCTCACCAACCTTCGTGTTGACAAACTCTATTTTATGCAATGTTACAGGTTTGATGTTAGCTTGATTGGATTACTTGAAGAAACTTATTATCTTGGCTTTAGGATATTAGAAAATAAAAGAATAAGTTATTTGTTTATCTATCTATTTGGCATTTTGTATGAACAATTGTTGTGTTATTTATGATGATATGGATTTAAATGAGTTGTTTAAATATTGTAACTTTATAGTGTCATTGTGTAGTGAGCAATCATGTCGCGCCTCGACGTTTCCGCCTTCATTGGTCAGGGTGTGACACAAAATCTTTTGGTTATGTTTTCTTTGGCTTACTTATGTTACCCTTTAATGTCCTTTTTTAGTTAATAACTCAAGCCCCTTTAAGCTTGTACAAACCATGGGTGTGCACAATTCAGTTTGGTTTGGTTGTCAGCCTCAAGTCCTCACCTAATTAACCAATTGGTTTTCAGTTAGCCTTTTCGGTTAATTCAGTTAGTTTTTGGTTTTCAGTTCAGTAAATTACTAAATTTCAATATAAATAACTAAAATCAAACTTGAGCTAAAGCTTATACCTAGCAATACTTGAAATAAATGCATAATACATTAAATGAATGTATAAATATATGAAATGAAGATATAAATACATGAAATTGCCGTATAGAACATGAAATACATGGAATGGATGTATAAAAGCTAGAAATATGAATGGTTCGGTTCCATTCAGTTAATTTGTTAACCAAGGGTACAACAAAACGATAACAAATTTTCAGTTAATTCGGTTTCGTTGGTTTTCAATTCGGTTATTGCTCACCCTTACTACAAATCTTTGTCACATGTGCATGCAATTCAACAGGCTTCTTAAGACTTAGGAGCTTCTTTAGAGAGTGACTTTTAAGAACATCAACGGTTGTTGCCTTTGAATTTTAAACACTTAGAATAACTTTGTTTGCCTTTTTGGAATCCAAGTGAAAATCAAACACCCCTTGGAAGATGCATGGACTGTTTTCCCAATCTGTGGACACAACCACAAAACATGCTCTCAGAGCAATATTATAACAAATAAGAAATAAGAAAAATTCAAGTAACTATTACCCTGTAATAACTTCAAATTCCTATCAAAATCACTACATCCACTTAAAAAAGAACAATTAGCCGAAACAATGACACATGATACATTAGTTACGCAACTTGGATTGAAAGAGGTAAATACTTAACGAAAAATACAGCATATTCAAGAATATAGGCAAACTAGCATAAATGAACAGTTAAAAAGATTGTAAAATGAACCAGTGTTAGGGTGAGAAAACACAATCCCAGACTAAGACCGAATAAAATACTTGTTCGGATTTATCATTTTACCTGAATTTCAGAGAAATTTTGGGAAAAAAACCACTACGAATTTGCGTAGTTTATTACTTCAAGAATTGGCCTTAATTCGCTCTAAATTTTCTTAAAATTAGAAATTAAAATCAACAACATCAGATGACTATAACTCCTACTATCGATTACTGCTGAAAACTAACTGAACTAAATAGCTTTACAAAATCCATGATTTCATTCTACTTAGATAACTTTTTTGGGTGCCAAAACAAATAATGATAATACCTTAAAAGCAGAAAACCACATGCTTATTCGTTTGATTTTGTAGCTGCATCAAGCAAGAGATTTGCTTCTTCAATTCAACTATGCAATACAAGGTTGAATAAAAATCATCAGAGATTGACAGGGGCAAAAATAATAGATCCTAAATAAAAACACAAAACATGCAATAAACTACATTTATCAAAGTAGTCCAAGAAACAGCAGCATTAAACCTCTTATGTGCATACAGTAGAATCATAAGGACCAACTAAGAATCTTGATCATCAAAAAAAATTATTATTTACTCCCTCGCATCGAATAACATGGCAAATATTCAAATCAAATGCAAAATATTTGAAACTCAGGTAAACTTATTAGTTATTACTATAAAAAATAACATCAGATGACTAAGAAGAGATTAGGAGAACCTGTTGTGGGACCTTTGATCCTGCCTTTATAATCTCTAAAAACAGGATTGCTCTTCAAACAGATTAGGCCCATTGTTATTATTCAATTTTCGTCCACTATTAATAACTTCAGTCCAATATGATTTCGAAACATTAGACTCAAAACCGGTCTCTTCACAAGCCATTAATTCATTCAGAAATCCAGCATCTCCCCAGCCATTATTTCACTAGTTGTTTGATGCAAAGCCAGTAACCAAAGCATCAAATAAATGTCTCGAGAAAAAGGCTTTGATTCATCACTAGACACAAACTCTTCAACAACATTATCAACCTCAATCGCGCTGGACCCCGGTTTCCTTCCCATTATCTTTCCTCTCATTAACTTCCTCACCCTCGAAACACCATCCCATCTTCCAGCATCTGCATATATGTTTGACAACAACACATAATTTCCAACATCATCTGGTTCAAGCTCTAACAAATGCTCCATGGCAATAACCGCCATATCAGCATTACCCTTGATTCTGCACGCACTTAACAAAGATCCCCAAATGGCAGAATCTGGTTTCATAGGCATTGTTTTTATCAGGCCAAAAGCTTGGTCAATGCAACCGGTTCGTCCCAGAAGGTCTATCAAACATCCGTAATGCTCGATTCCCAGATCAATATTATAATCGGTTGTCATGGAATTGAAGTATTTTAATCCATCTTGTAGCAATCCCGCATGAGCACAGGCTGATAAAAGACCTACAAATGTGATCTCATTAGGTTTAATTTTTGTCTTCTGCATTTCATGAAACAATTGTATTGCTTCGTGAGCTTTACCATGGTTAGCTAGCCCGGTTAACATTGTGCTCCAAGAAATAACATCTCTTTCAGGCATTTTATCAAACACTTGGCGTGCTTGATCAATATTTCCACTTTTTGCATACATTTCAATCAAAGCATTGCATAAGCTTGTCCTCTGCAAGAACCCGTTTTTCTCTGCATAAAAATGGATCCAATTTCCTAACTCAAGAGATCCCAACTGTGTGCAAACTGGCAACACAGACAGTAAGCTGATCCAGTCAGGTTTAACACCAGCCATTTGCATCATGTGGAAAATTTGCAATGCATCTGTGTTACTCCCAACTCGTGCATACCCTGAAATCATTGCGGTCCACGACACAACCGATCTCTCTGGCATTTCATCAAACAGTTGTCTTGCCTTTTTCATCTGTCCCAACTTAATATACCCGTAAAGAAGACTGTTCCAAGATATAACATCCCTCTGAGGCATTTCATCAAACACCTTATGCCCTTCATCAATACCATCACACTTTACATACATATCCAGAAGTGAGTTTTCAATAACAGTATTTGATTGAGCGCCCGACTTAAAAACATGCCCGTGAACTTGCTTGGATAAATGAAGACACGAAAGCCCTCCACACGACCGTATGACAAATGGGTATGTGAAATTGTCGGGGAAAATTCCTTCTTTAAGCATTTGCTTGTATAAATAAACGGTGAACGAATTCAAGTGTTTATGTGTATGAGCCTTAATTACAGCATTGTATAAGTAAATATTTGGCTCGGATACCTCTTTGAATAACAATTTTGCATAGCCTATATGTTCGTGTTGATCACATATATTTACCATTTTTTTCACGAGGTAATTGCTCTCTGATAATGAAAATTTGATGATTTGGGAATGAATTTTCTTTAATGTACCCATGTTTTTACAGTTGTGCAAGATGGTCATGAACATGTTTTCCAACATCTTTACGGGTAGGACATTGCTACTTGCGGCCACTGAAACACTACTAGAAGTTAACATGGTTGGGATTTGAGGAGATTGCTCCTCTGCATAATTAACTTCGTCCTGAATAACACATTTAAGCAGAAGATGAATCGACACATTTATGAAAGAATAAAACAAAGATGAGATATTTAGATATAACACATTCAAGTAGAAGCTGAATCCAACCATTAAGCATGTTCATGAAACATTATAATGAAGATGCAAAATATAGAAATATTAATAGAATATATTCGGACAGAAGAACACAATCATTTTGTGTTATTCTTCAAACTCAGTTCAAAAAGAGGATTTCACGATTGTGACATTCACTTATTGTTTTAAAACTTGTTTGTTTTCATGTTGTAAGAACCTTTATTCTTATTTTATGGCTTCTTATTGTAGTTTTATGATATCCTGTGGGTATGGAAAGATTAGATATATGCTCTCTATACCTTCATTGTCAATTAAAGCTAGATTCATTCTATCTCAGTGTTGTAAAAATCAATTCTAGGCGGCAATTAGTTGCTAATCGCTGGGCTGTCGATACGATTTCAACTATCGGTCAAAATCTATGAAGTGTTTTTATTAATCCAATCCGACTAATAAGCTTGAAAAAATTATATATAATATTTTGTGTTTGAAAAATTACGTATAAAATTCCAATATGATTAATCGCTAGTGAGAATCAGGCATGATTTAACATGATGTTCGTTGAGGCATTTCATCAAACACTTGGAGTGCATATTGAACCAGCAAAAAATATAACGTGAATTCAACTTTAAAATGACAATAACTAAACAGGTTCATTCCATGTGATTGAAATCTACATCAAAATCCACACAATTACCTGCGAGAATGAGAACTGGTGAAATGTGTTGTTGTAAAGCAAACAGAAATGGTGAGTTACGATATCAATTCAAAGAATATGCAAAGAAGAATGCTCAAATCAATCCATGGATCTCTTCTCGTTATTCACTGCGTCATTATACATACATCAACTAACACTTAGTTTAAACTAATTACTTAATCACTAAAATATCTCCCACTTTATTATCTTCACTTGCTCCTTTTGGTATACCACTACTGGACGCCTTATAAAAGAGACAACGACTTTGCAAAAATGCGGAATGACTTTATAAAAATACATGACGACTTTCTAAAAAGGCGGAGAAAAATACGGACGAGTTTACAAAATAAATAAGGAAACAGTAAGACTTATGAAATGTGTCTTACTGTATACCACTACTGGACGCCTTATGAAATGTGTTGTTGCAAAGCAAACATGTTAAGAATTGAAATTTTAATGATTTTCCTTTAATTTTATTCATTTAAATATGAATTTTTTTTTCTTAATAATTTTGATATAAAATATCACCTTGAATTAAATCTTTTTTTCTTACAGCCGGTTTTACTAAGAAAACAGTAAGACTGGCAAGAAGCTAAACTTAAACAATAATTACACCCAGTTACATACACATACTATTACACTATTGTTATCAAAACGAAAATGAACACTAACTATTCCAATCCATCTCTGCTAGATTCACTTTGCTTCACCCAAAAAAAACTTGGTCTTTTAATGTCTTCCTTGATTCTATTAGTGGATACACTTTTGTTGTAAAATAGTACTTCATTCTCTGTCTTCTAAATGCACCAACATGTCGTGATGATCATTAATTGAATTGCTTTACTTTTGAACTTGTCATATCCACCACTGAGGTGGAGTTTGAACACGTCACGAATCGCGAACGTGTACTCCGGGGATACCACGGTCCACGCCAACTATTAGCATATTGTCATATTACCGAAGCAACATAACGCTATATTGCCATTAGTTAAATATCGGGTCAATGCCAATTTCGTATTATTATTACTATATAATAAATAACAAATTTGGTGCCGCAGGTGCCCATTGGGCCACTTGGTGGCACCGAACTGGTCCGTAAATTTTGTTTATGTTTTTTAGTTCGTTCAGCGTAACGAACATAACGTAAACCGACCGAACGCCACTTTCTTTAGTTATGGTATAATAACAAACATGACGGAAACCGACCGACTACCCGTAGACTCATCGCCTCAACGCCCGGGATCAACAACGGTCAGGTTTTACCAATGTTTGAGTTTACCGACAGACACCACCACATTGGTCCACCTCAAATTTATAATTTTTTTTTGTTTTATATTTGGTTTTAATTGCGGTACACGTTACCGAAACCAACCGAATTCGCGTCAACTTATTGGCCCAATGCTTAGGTTGTACCACTATCTGAGTTTTACCTAATGGGCTGGACAAAAAACTAGTTAGTTACATTAAGATCAAGATAAAGTTTTAAGAGAATATTAGGAAGGTAGCTATTTTTTTTAGTAAGGTGCATTTTTTGTTGGGTCGTGACAACAACACATAAAGTGATGACTTTAGTGACAACAAACTCTATAGCACATTCACATTATATTATATTATATATTAAAAGGCATTCGGTGCTATACTCACATTTGTTACTGTAGCAATTTCGTACCACTTATAAAACATGTATTACAAGCACTTGAAGCAGCTTTTAAGTACACGTATCTGTTAGGGTTTAAAGCCACGTTTTGATCAATCCTGCAACCACTTTCACATACGTGTCCTGCTATTTCTTTTCTTTTCTTTTTGTCTTCTATCACACAAGCCTCCACCTCTGGCCAGCACCACCGCCTTCATCCTTCTTCTCCGGCCAACACCAATCTTTGGATGTTTTCATCGAAGGTAACCTCATCACCTACGACAGGTATTTTTGTGGATGAATTCAACAATTTCCAGGGTTTGCTTGGGAGCCGTAACGAAGTCTGTTTTTTTTATTCGTTAAAGGCCAATTTCTAGAATTCCAGGTTAGTTGTATTTCATCATCTCATTTTCCCCTCTTGAAGCTGAACTTTTAGGCTTTGAAATCGATTATTTGATCGGATTAGTTATTGATTTCATCTTTATCGCTATTACAGTTACAAGATTCGCATCGACTGGAAGATCAACTTATCCGTTGCCTTCTTCCATCAGGCAATGTCAACCCCATCTCTGCAGCTCTCGAGTCCGCCGAGGAAGAAGACGGACTTCAATTCTCAACTCTGAACTCTCAATCGGGTATCGGACAGCTGAACGAACAAACTTCTAGACTCCATTTCATCAGATAACGATAAACCCCAACTCCGGTTCGTTTGCATTTGGTAAAATTAGAAAATTTCTATAGAAATTGACAACTTGATTTTTGTTAAGTGTTTTAGTCTTGGGAGTATAAGTGTCAAATCAATCGATTGTATTCTCAATAACAAGGTAAATGCATATACAAGATATATGCTAGAGTTTAGGTATTGATTGACAACTAAACGAGGAAAATGATCGGTGAATTATATGTTCTAAAAGTATGTATCATTCAAATTTCAAATGCTGTGATTGTGGTTTGACTTACCGTTGCTAGATTTAGGTTCAATAGGGTATGTTGGGATATGTAGTTAGTTTTCGCCAAAGTGGTTATGGGGAGTTTAGATGTGAGTTGATTATAAAGTCAATATAGTAGCATACATATAAAGTCGCAACTATCACTTGGAAAAGAACCTATAAAACCCTCTGCAATTTATCTGTTAAGATTATCTATGTTTGATCGCAATATTGTTTTCTACTTTGCAGAAATATAACCATTATATGTGCTACCCTTGAAGAAATGAAAGCTGACAAAACTCAAATTGAAAAAAAGAATGCTGTAAGCTATTTAATAAAATCTATGTAGTTCTTTAACTTTGTAATTTTGAAGGATTATACTAGGGATGATATCGGTACCAAAGTTTTGAGTTCCGGTATCGGTACCGGTACCGGTACGGTACCGGTATTTCCCGAATTTACCTTCAATACCGGTATCGGTACCGAACCGAATATTTCTGTAC
Source organism: Bidens hawaiensis (assembly GCF_021521415.1). NCBI lineage: Eukaryota > Viridiplantae > Streptophyta > Magnoliopsida > Asterales > Asteraceae > Bidens > Bidens hawaiensis. The sequence goes on along the minus strand of NW_027505037.1, from coordinate 48,468 downwards.
CGGTACCAAACATTTATGATTTTCGGGTCCGGGATTTCGACCGGTACCGGTCTAGATTATATTGAAATCCACCTTTTCATCATAAGAAATGATGAAACAGTATCAAGGGATTCAATTTTATTATTTTCATTTCTTGGTGTGCTTTAAATAGTATCAAGGGATTCATCATAAGAAAGGACATGGTGAAGGCTGTTGACAGTATGCGGCCAAGTTTTAATTGAGCAATGTTTGAAAAAGTTGAGGTAAGTTGATGTTTATCTCTTGATGAAACAATTACCATGTGCATAACTCTTGATGGCACACTTTACGTTGATGGGGAGTGTGGGATTATGAGTATGGTTCAAATGGATCCCTTCATGTTATTCTACACATTAAAGAAGAGTCTTTTGGTCATATGTTCGTGATCATGGGTTATAATCGGTTTATGTGAAGCAACATATTTACTTTTAAACCAATGTAGGAAATCATGTAAAACGAACTCCAATCATTTAAACTATTTATCTAACACTATCAAATAGGTTGACTGGTAGGAATCCTATTTCTCTAATGGTATCAAATAGGTTTACGGGTACGAATCGGGTTTTCATACGGAACTTCCATACTATTATATTATTATGTGCAGTGTGAATAGAGCGAAAAAGGAGGCTGATCTATCCCTAAGGTTTCTATGATCTGAATGGCTTCTATAATCAGAATGACTCATGCTCAGAATTCTCAAAAGATTACAAGAATATCTGAAGAAAAAATATTCATTTACTTTATTCATTTGTAACTATGGCCCATCTTAATCTTATTAATAAGAAAGAAAGTGTCATTGGGGGTGCTTAAAAAGTAATTAGAGAAACCTGTTGAATTTTTTTCTTTTTTTTTTTGGTTTCGATTAACAATAAGTTTGTTTTTTCGTAAAACAAACTCTTTTTTCACCGCTACCCACAAGCAACGCGGGGGTCTAAAACTTGCCCCACCACAACGCGCGTGTACGTTTCCTTGTTAAAATAATTTATAAACATCCCGGCACTTTTGACACAAACTAACAAAATTCTTTCATGTCGGCTTCGATACAATTAAAAAGACTGACGGATAAATGCTAGGGAGAGAGTGGCATTCATAAGCGCGTAATTTTTAGTTATATCATATTTTCTTCCATACTTAAAAAAACACTCATTTTATATCTAATGCTACGCTATTTTTGTATATATTAAAAACTTAGTTTTCTAAACCTTGCACCAATTGCATATGATACCCTACAACGTATACTAGGTTACTTAATTAACCTAACTTTTTAATATGTTAATCCTTAAGCCCCATTAATTACACGATAAACCACATAACTTTTTTTATTATGAAACCCCTCAAGTTTCATTCAATTACATAAACAGACAACTAAGTTTTTTAAAATTGTACGAACTGATATTGTAACGAACCGACCTTATGCCAACCAAGTTTCTATCACGTCCACCTGCAACACGTGGAGTGAAGCAACTAGGTTGTATTGAAAGTGCGGAAAAAGGGTGATCGTCGTCTATCTGCTTGTGTTTGGCCATTCAGACACACCCACAGATAAATAACACTATATAACACCTCCAATATGGAGATCCACTCACATGAGCATTTGTTAATCAGTTCCTCCCATTTAAAATGCTCTATTCATTAACCAGTCAACTAAATAATATGCTTAGCATTTTAAATCTCTGATGAGTTTTATATACAGTATATTAGTTGAGAGTATTTAAATTTTTACATTAGCCGTTTCATTATATACAATTTATCTTATGAGTATTATACGATTGCCTTCTTTCTTACACTCCAAACTATCATATAACGTGGATTGAAGAACTCTTCTGCATTCTCTATCTACTCTCTAGCTATGAAAGATTTGCGAGCTTTAGAGTGAAAACTGTTAGCCCCAAGCACTCATATACGCAAGATAAATGAATTGGTTGGTTCTCACAACGTCTCTACTAGTTTTGCACATGGTTTTGGCAAATTTGTGAACCGACATAGCCACATGCGCTTCTAGGTGTGCCATGCCAAACCTATGTTAGCAATGCACGCACACACTAGCCAATGCTTATCGGATTAGCACGATCGTGTGCAAAGCCAAACATGTGCATGTCGGGCACCACTTGCCTACAACCTTAGTATTGCTCATGACACGCTCATGAATCATGTCTTTGGCATGGTCATGCCATAGACCTTTTTTTTTTCTCACATGAGTTGTGACAAATATTATTAAGCTAACTAGCTCAAAATGTAAACATTCATTCCAGACAGATTAAACCCAAATTTATTAATTCGTGAAATCGACACGTGCAACATAACAATAAAAGTGGGCAAACATATCTAAGTCATATGTAGTCCCTTTATTATGAAATATTATACATTGCTTTTCGATAATCACGTTTATGTAATGTTTGCTTAGGATTTAATGAGATGCTGATCTTTGTAGGTAGCTTATGCGAGGATTCATTGTTTGCAATATACAACTTATTATCTTATATTGTTTTGTTGCATAAAATACACATAATTAAAATTTAAAATTTTATTAACCCTCCACTTACAAAATCTCTTTTTTAAACACTTAAAGGAACATCCATCCATAACTTTTAAGACAATGCAAGACTCGACACCTAACTTGTTCAGTGATAGCATTTGTAAGCCGAATAACGATTGTCTTTTACTTTTATGTTAAGAAACTATATTCGGTATGTTACATCTTTATACACACATAATGACATGTCTATTCAATTTTTTTCCATATAAAAAACAACCCTATAAAAACGAAAAACAAATAATTAAAACACATATATTCTCATATATATTTATTATTATTATTATTATTCTGCATATAAAAACCCCACTTCACTCACCCAGTTCTTCCCCTCTATTTCTTCATCACATATCTCTTCAAATCTTGATATTCATTATTATTATCAATTAATATTATCCAGCTATAATCATGGATCTACATTCTCACACTTGCACATTATCCTTCATTTAATTTCGCTATACAATCAAACAACAATGCTGCATTTGCAATCGATTAACGGAGGGTTTAAGCTACGGAGAAACCCTAACGTATCGTTATTTAATCAAACGACGACGTTTTGGCAATGCTGTTTGTGAATTTGGTACCAAAATGCTGGCTGTTTTGATGCTGTTGTTTAGTTTACATGTTCTGAGTTTTGATTCTACAGCTGATAATTACGGTAAGGAGGTTTAATTTGAATTTGAAGCTTGTTTGATTGAATTAGGGCTTTTTGCTTGGCAATTGAGTAAATTAATAAAGTAATTTTGTGAGTATATAGTTGATTGATGCATTGGAAGTGATAATTGTGGTTTGCTTATTGAATTAAGAACTTATGATATGTGTTTAGGGTTTTAGGGTTTAAGGTGAAATTGTATGCTCTTGTTTGAATTTGTATGATAAAGGTAGTAATATTCGGATGCGAATTGACGGTGAAGGTTTAAATACAAACAGGGTTTAAAAAGTGAGAAGGATGGAATTTAAATTAAAAAAGAAAAATAATAACTCAAAATATAAGTTAAAAATGAAAAATGTAAAACAACTAAAATGTTTCCCCGTCGTCTGTCCTCCAAAAAATAAAATAAAAACCCGAGAAATGTCGGTTTAGCTTTAGGGTTTACCTTTTGGGTTTAGATTAGCTTTTAGGGGGTGCTTGAGGGTGGTTAGGTTTTTGTGACCCTTTGTCCGATAACTCAACTCACGAATTGATATGCGTTATTTAGCAATTGTGGTTTGCTTATTACGTTATGATATGCGTTTAGGGTTTAGGGTTTAGGGTTTAATACAAAACTATATGCTTCTGTTTTATATGTTAAACGAACCTATTAATATTCGGATGCGAATTGATATGCAGTTTTTAGCAATGTATTAGCATCATTATTCTTCTTTTCTTGTTATAAATGGCGTTTAGTTAGGAAACATTTAAGAGCAACTAATTTGCCTCAAATTTTAGAAAAGCAGGTATTGTACTGTATCCATGGTTAAACTTGAATGTAGGACTAATGTGAGTTTAGGGTACTGCAGCGTAGATAATATTTTATTTGGACAATGAAGATTGTAAACGTTACTGTTTTTATAAGATGCACAGCATCCGATTTGTATTCTAAGTTTGGAACTTTAATTGCATCATATTATTATGCACTTTAACGCTAGAAAACTCATAGACACCTCACAGAGGCTTTTAAGTAGACACGGAAGAAATAGTACCACGTATGCTGTTTATAAATGACTGAATGAGAAAAAGGAAATCGTGAATATCTTCATTTGTAGGCACATCATTATTCTGTTTTCCTTGTTATAAATGACATTTAGTTGGGAAATATCACGAGGATTGTGAAGCTTAAAAGCAACTCAATCGTGTCTCGTAAAATTATCTTCATTTATAATCGCATCATATTCTACCTAAAGCAGGGCTAAAGTTATTCACTAGGATATAGGTCAAGTTCGGTAACATTTTATTCATCTGTAACAGGAAAAAATATCTGCTCTGATATTCAACACGTTGTACATGTGGTGGATCTGGTCCTCACTATCTACCATGACATTTTTAGTAACTGAGAGCAGTTATGTATGCATGTGGTTGCTTTGCTGTTACAAACTCCAAACATATTGAAATATCTTAAACTTCCTTATTTACAATATTTTTCTTTGGTTCTTGCGCCTTTTGAATCGCCAATTATAATGGTCATATTCTGATAAAAGTAATTTCATTAGTTTTTTTCATTGGAATAATTTAATTTGTGAGTTATTATCTTGACATAAAATGGTAAATTATTTCTCGTTTCTTGCCCGACACCATGAAAGTTTAACTTTTATGTTAGAAGCATTGTGGCCGGATTTATAAACAAAACCAGCTTGCTGAATACTTTTTAAGATACTTGTTTGATGCTCAAGATTATAAATATATGGTCAGCAATATTATATTAAAAATCAATTGTAAAATGCTCTACCGTTGATATTCCATGTTATTTATAAGTGTTTAACCTGCTATGACATGATGCTTTATAGTGGATTATTTTGTTGCAAACTTGCAATTCATGTTAAAATTTCGATGATAAATGGTTAACTTCTTTATATTAACTAACTTTTTGAGTCTAGATACAGTGATATACCTTTACCCAACAAATTGCTATCATTTTGTGTCCTTTTCTTATTGGTTTTTTTTACCATATACACATCAGCATGAATCCTATTAAGTGCTTTCACCCTTTTTTGCTTCTTCAAAAATGTTTGGTTCTTATAACCTTATAACCGCATTTTAAGTTCTTATGGTTCAATGCTTTAGTTTTTTTCATTTAAAAAACTTCTTTGTTTTTAGGTTCTGTTGGTTCTACTGATAGCAGTAACCTGCTACATCACCACCACCACCACCAATACCACCATCACCATCATCATCGTCATCCTCATAAGACAAGTACTCATGCACTCCCCCCATCTCCTTCCAGTGTACCAGGTATATATCTTTTTATTTATACAGTTATAATTTAACAATTTTCTTTTAAGCTATATTTTTATCTTACCCATTTAGAAATAAAACTTAACCTGAATAAACACATTCATAAGTAAATGAGTTGAAATTGCCACCTCTAGCTATTATGCAAAAGTAAAGAGGATAACTCTCTTATTGTAGGTATAGAAGATTGTATCTTTGTTATTGTTTTGGAGATTTATTAACATTTAATTTTTATGGGCAACTACTTGATTTAATGCATATTTGATGTTCTTTATAAGGTTAATGCTTATTGCTAATGTTATCCCACTGAATATCAGTTGCAGTCGCAAGCTTTCTATTTCTAAATCCTGTTATTACAACAGGGAGCGTTAGTCTATATTTGTTATTGTCTATTCATCATTTGTGAGAACCACACCATCAAGTCGAGTATCAAAGTTTATAATTATCAACTTCCATATTTAAACTTGATAAGCTATACATCAAGGGTGTTGGGATATTATTAAGGATGCCGAATATTTGTATTAAATGCAAATCTGGATTTATTATTTTACCACCCAGCATTCTCGAGAATAAACGTATCATGTTTACATGAACATAGGAAAAGTTAATAAATGAGAATATGCTCTATAATTGCAAATCGTTTATAAATCCTCATTTGCTTGTGAGCTCGAGCTCTCGAGTCAAAATGTGAATTTTTGTTCAGGTTGGCACTTGATATGGGTCGAGTTCGATTGGCTAACATTTTTTTTTCTAATTATTTTTGTGTATAAACAATACTATAATAATATTTCAAACACGATTACAAATCCATATTATTTTCCAAATATAATGGTTTATGAAGTTTTTTGTGAATAAAAAAACTCTTTGTGAGACTCCTCTATGATCCCTTATATGCTTAAGAGTTAATTACACGGATGCTCCCTGTGGTTTGCGTGGATTTCACATTTGGCCCCTAACTTTGATAAATTGCATGCATGCTCCCTACTATTTTGAACCAGGTAACACTTTTACTCCCTTGCGTGGATGAACGTTAAGTTTTTCAGTTAAGTGGGTATGCAATTACTATTATGCCCTTAATGATAAACAAAAACCATAAAAAAAATTAAAATGGCAGTGCAGGTTTCTTCTCCAACACTTTTAACACCACCTAACCCTTGCACTTTCTTCCAAGTTAACTCATTCGAAGTGGTTACTTATTTTAATGATTTATGGATTTATGCAATTTAGTAGGGGTATTTCAGTCATTTCACACATAACTAACTGGAAAAACTAACCTTCATTCATTTGAAGGAGCGCCCATGTTATGTTTTACAAAATACTAGGGAGCATGCATGTAATTTATCAAAGTTAGGGACCAAACATGAAATCCATGCAAACCACAGGGAGCATCCGTGTAATTGACTCCATGTTTAAACTTATAATTCATTTCTCACCCGAACCAGCCGAAGGAGCGCCCATGTTATGTTTTACAAAATACTAGGGAGCATGCATGTAATTTATCAAAGTTAGGGACCAAACATGAAATCCATGCAAACCACAGGGAGCATCCGTGTAATTGACTCCATGTTTAAACTTATAATTCATTTCTCACCCGAACCAGCCCTCCTTTACATAATTTTATTGCATCACTTTTAATGTTTGCAATTGGTTTTATTTAAAAATTTGTTTATGATATCTGGCAGGTTGTGGATGTGTGGAACCACTTACTGCAACTCCTATTGGTTCACCTTGTGGCTGTGTTATTCCAATGAAAGTCAAACTTCTTCTAGAAGCTTCTGTCTATGCTGTTTTCCCAGTTGTGAACGAGCTAGCAATTGAAATTGCAAAAGGAACATATCTAACACAGAGCCGAGTGGTAATCACAGGTGCCATTGCTGACATTGAAAATCAAGAAAGAACCGATATTGATGTTAACCTGTTACCACTGGGAGAAAAGTTTGATAATTTCACTGCTAAACTCACTTATGAAAGATTTTGGCACAAGAAACTTTCACTAAACAGAACCCTTTTTGGAGATTATGAAGTGGCATATATTATTTATCCAGGTAAAGCTGCAAACATCTGTCTTTTCTATAATCTTTTTCTCTTTATTGGATTAATTTCATATATACCCTTAGAAACTAAAGAGTTTTCATATATACCCTTGATGACCACTCTACCTCTTTCTATTATATTTGCTTAAATCCTATTTGTCATTTGGATTCTGATCAACATCGACGATAAGCAAGCGAACTAAACCTTTGTCTCTCTTCTTTTGGTTCTCTCGACATCAGATTATCGAACAATCGAATCTGTATGTTCGAATCAGATAATCGAACGATAAGCAATCTAACTCGAATCAGATAGTTGAACTAGGTATAATCGTATCTGTCTCTATCAATTTTCCACATTATACTATCACATTAGGTCATATTACTGCATTGGTTTATCACATCTGTAAATTAAAATGGGCATGTATGAAGTTTTAAAGTTTTAGAAAAATAAGGATAATTAATAGTTTATTAAATTGCTTTACTGAGTTGGTATTTTTGATATTTTAACTACTTTGTAAGGGTACATATGATATCTTTAGTTTTGCATGGGAATATTGATATTTTCCAAGTTTGTAGGGCTATATATGAAATTGTCATTTTTTTATTTAACCATGTGGTATCTAAACATGAGATGTTATAATCAGGGCTTCCTACTGCACCAAATGACACTGATAACAGACCAAACACAAGTCCTGGGACCCCTATAATCCCGTTAAATGCAAAATTTGTTAACGGAAATCCGAAGATGGACCGTAAAACTATTTTTGTAATTGCTTTGTCAGCAGTAGTACTCTTGATTGTTTGCTGTGCAGCAATTGCTGTTTTCATCAAGTACAAAAAGATCTGTAAATCATCAGATGCTGTTTGCCCTGATTTTACATCATCAACTAACAAGAGATGTGGTAAGCGTGTACCTTCGATTTGTAATTTTGTATCATTAGTTAAAGTAGAAATATTTTAATGATTCAAACAATGTGAGTGTGCAGGACTTGGAGCATTGTTATCAAATGACCCGACAAGTTCCGCGTCAGCATCTATTGACTCCACAATGGCTACTTCTCTTCTTTCTGTTAAGTCTTTTTCACTAGCTGAATTGGAGAAAGCCACTGAAAAGTTCAGCTCTAAACGGGTTTTGGGTGAAGGTGGTTTCGGTTGCGTTTATCATGGGATCATGGAAGATGGGTTGAAAGTTGCCGTGAAATTGCTTTATGGAGATAATAATAATCAGAATAGAGACCGTGAGTTCGTTGCTGAAGTTGAGTTGTTAAGCCGTTTGCATCATCGTAACCTTGTTAAACTCGTTGGGATATGCATTGAAAGACACACGCGCTGCTTGGTTTATGAGCTTGTTCCAAATGGCAGCGTTGAATCTCATTTGCACGGTATGCTATTTCTTTGATTAAAGGTTGACTTTGACCATGTTGACTTTGGTCAAAAATTCAGCTGTGTTGGTGTTTGATGTGTAGATAAACAGCCAAAAGGAGGTCTTGATTGGGATGCTCGGTTAAAGATTGCTCTTGGTGCAGCAAGAGGGTTGGCTTATCTTCATGAAGATTCTAATCCACGTGTCATTCATCGTGATTTTAAGGCTGCCAATGTTTTACTTGAAGGCGATTTTACCCCTAAGGTGTCAGATTTCGGTTTGGCAAGGGAAGCTACAGAGGGCAGTCGTCATATTTCTACACGAGTCATGGGAACTTTCGGGTATGATTGCAATAATAATAATAATATAATTGTAACATGACACGATAACTTATTACTTTCAACTGAATTGGTGACAGTTATGTGGCACCCGAGTACGCCATGACAGGCCATCTTCTAGTCAAAAGTGACGTCTACAGTTACGGCGTCGTTCTACTCGAGCTTCTAACCGGAAGAAGACCAGTAGACATGTATCAACCTCCCGGGGAAGAAAACCTTGTGACATGGTCCCGCCCACTTCTCACAACCCAACAAGGTCTGCACCAGATAGCTGACCCAACCCTAACCGGGACCTACGACTTCACAGACTTTGCCAAAGTGGCTGCAATCGCTTCCATGTGTGTGCACCCGGAGGTCGCTCAACGACCTTTCATGGGTGAAGTTGTTCAAGCTCTAAAACTCATATGCAACGATGACGAAGACGACATTACTACTCAGCGTGGCTCCTCTGCTGTAGAATCCGACTATAAAGGCGACCACCCGCCTTCCACTGGCAGTTGGTGGAACGCCGCAAGCGAGTCCCCAAATTTATTATTCGGTTATGGTAACGATTCTCCATTTTTTACAATGGATTATAACTTGAGCTTCCATGGCATGGGCGGGGCTTCCGTGGCCATTGGCGGGAATAGATCCGCCCGCTTAAAACGGGTCGGGCTAAGTATGAGTTTTATAGATTGAAAGGGAGCAAGAGTGAACATGGTGGGGTTAGACACCACTCTAATCTTTTTTGGAATGAAGGTTCGTTTTAGTGATTGTTTTGGAAATGTACAGAACCGGAAAGTCGGGTTGGGATTTTGTTGGTTAGAATCGGGTCGGATTTGTGAATGGATAGATGTCCCTTATAAAAGGGACCAAAATGAAAACATGGGTTTTTTTTGGAAGTAAGTTACATTTTTTGGTTATGAACAATGCCAATTGAAATATTTGGGCTTTAGACGAGTAGTATGATTAGTTTGTGGGTTAAAATCTGTGATTTAATATCGTGTTTAAAGAACAAAATTTGGGTTTCAGTCCTTTAATAAGCTTATTCAGGCTTGAAAGTTTTGTTCGTAGAAGATAGAGAATATATGCTGGTGTAATCGAGCCGAGTATGGTTTATTTCCCGGTGTATATATGTATGTAACATCTGGTTTAGAGGGTGTTAAAACTTTTTGCGTACTCTTAAATTTATATCACTCTGTCCACCATGAAACTTGAATCCTCATTATTTTGGAGTGACCCCACTATCATTAGACTACAAGTGTAAGAGACTAAGAGGTCGTGAGGCTGGGAAGCAAAAGCTAGAACCATGCGCATGTGCGTGTGATCAAGATCGAGCAGGAGTCATGTGCGTGTGATCAAGATCGAGTAGGAGCCTGGTGTGTGTGTTGTGTCGGCTGTGTTGGTGGCCAAAGGAGACGCATCAAGGCAGTGATGGTGCGTGTGGTTATGATGTTGCGCCCCTGCTAATAGTTGTGTTTTTTGTAACTAATCCAACAATACAACAACAACAATCATACCCAGCATATCCCACAAATAACTAAAGCTATCTGTAGGGTCTGGAAAGGGTGAGATGTAGACAAACCTTACCTCTATCCCTAAGGATAGAGATGTTGCTTCCAGTGAGACCCCCAGCTCAAAAAATAAATAGATAGTATATATATATATATATATATATATATATATATGTATAAAAGAAAAGAAAATAGTAGTATATTAATACTATACTAGAAACAATATACTAGTGGTAGCATTTAATCAACATTTATAGTAGATAGGCTAAATGATAATAATAATAATAATAATAATAATAATAATAACTATTCTAATAAAGATAATAACCCTAAACAGGAAATGAAAACACTAATAATGAAAATAGTATAATAAAAAGTTATAACGAGAGATAACCCCTCCTCCTACTGGTCCTTAACCTTAATTCTACGTCTCCAGGAAGTCCTATCCTGAACCATGTCCTCAGAGAGGTGCAAATCTAATAAATCATACCTAATCCTCTCGTCCCAAGTCAATTTGGGTCTACCTCTACCCTTTCTCCCCTCTACAAATATAGTTTCCACTGATCTCACGGGAGCCGTTTGTTGTCTTCTTTTTACATGTCCAAACCATCTCAATCTGCCCTCTCTTATTTTATCTAATATACTAGCTACCTCTAGTTTATCCCGAAACTCCTCGTTTCTTATTCGGTCTAACCTTGTATGCCCACACATCCACCTTAGCATCCTCATCTCTGCTACCTCATACTTGTGCACATGTGTCTTTTTGATGGCCCAACAATCTGTTCCGTATAGCATCGCCGGTCTAACTGCAACCTTATAAAACTTTCCCTTTAATTTAGTTGGGAGCCTCCTGTCACACAATACCCCTGTGGCAAATCTCCATCTACACCACCCTGCCTGGACACGATGGGCTACATCACTCTCTATGCCCCCATCACTTTGTACAAACGAACCTAAGTATTTGAACTTGGTTGACTGCGGAACCTCTTGGCCTTCAATGGTGATTTGAACGTCCTCATCATCGCTTACTCCACCAAAGTCACAGTTAAGATACTCCGTCTTTGACCGACTAATCTTTAAACCTTTACTCTCTAAAGCAGCTCGCCACTCCTCTAGCCTTATGTTGAGATCTTGTTTACTCTCGTTGATCAACACGATATCGTTTGCGAAGAGCATGCACCATGGGACAGGCTCCTGGATTGACTTTGACAACTCGTCTACGACTACTGCAAAAAGAAACGGGCTCAACGCTGATCCCTGATGAAGACCTACATCCACGGGGAAAAAGTCAGTATCCCCCACAGGCGCACAAACGCTTGTTTCAGACTTGGAATACATATCCTTAATTATCTCTATGTATTTCCCAGAGACCCCTTTACCCTCAAGGCTATCCCAGAGAAGTCGGCGTGGAATACTGTCATACGCCTTTTCTAGGTCAATGAACACCATATGCAAGTTACGTTTTCTCCCTCTATACTTTTCCATTAATCTTCTAAGGATGTGTATCGCCTCTGTGGTTGACCTTCCCGGCATAAAACCAAACTGGTTCACTGAGACCTGAGTTTCCCGTCTAAGTCTAGCCTTAATAACTCTTTCCCATAGCTTCATAGTGTGGCTTAGGAGCTTGATATCTCTGTAATTACCGCAGCATTGTGCGTCTCCTTTCTTCTTATAAATAGGGACTACGGCACTACATCTCCATTGATCCGGCATGTTATTGGTTTTTAAAATAGTTTTAAACAAAGTAGTTAACCAAATAACTCCTTTCTTCTTATAAATAGGGACTACGACACTACATCTCCATTGATCCGACATGTTATTGGTTTTAAAATAGTTTTAAACAAAGTAGTTAACCAAATAACTTCTTCCTCTCCCAAACACTTCCACACCTCGATTGGTATGTTATCTGGACCAACTGCCTTAGCCCTTCCCATCTTCCTAAGTGCAATCCTCACCTCTTCTTGAGTGATACGTCGACAGTAGCAATTATTCCGAGGATGTATGATTGTGTTGTCATTTTGTTGTTGGTGAGCGCTGCTGCTGTTGAACAGGTTGTGAAAGTAGGCTTGCCATCTCAACCTGATGTCATGCTCCTTGACTAAAACACGCCCATCCTCGCCCTTTATAAACTTCACGCCGCCTAGATCTTGCCTTCTACGCTCCCTAGCTTTGGAAATCTTAAACATATCGTGTTTCCCCTCCTTTGTTTCCAAACGTTCATACATCCGTTTATATAAGGGTGTTCATCGGATCGGATAACGGGTTATTCGGTTTATTCGGTTCGGGATTGTTCAGATTTGAAAATTTTGGAACTCTATTCGAAATCCGATCCGAATTAGGGACATTCCTATCCGATCCGAATTGAATTCGGATCGGATTCAGATAATCCGAAATTATCCGAATAATCCAAAATAATCTGTTTAACAAACATACAAACAAAATACTAACTAAATAAGCATACAAACTAAAATATCACAAAGAAAATAGAGGACCAAAGTCTAAATCCATCACAATTCAGAAAATAAAAACAGTACATGAAGCCACACAATTGATCTTTATACTTAATTTGATTAACAATATTTGCATCGTGCCCTAGCATTTCCATCTTCATCTTTATACTTTAACGAAATGAAGCCACACAATTGATCTTTCTTTATAGTTCCTTGGTTTCTTCAAACACTTCGAATTTAAATTACTGGTATTAGAATCAGCCTCTGTAGACATGTCTAGATAATCTGGATTTGTAAGAAGACAACAGACAGTTAATAAAATAGTTTATTATTATGTATATGTGAGTTATATTTAAAATCTGCAAGCTATATTAACAATATATTTCCTGTTTTAAAATAATCATACAGAAAAAGGGAAAAAAACATACATACCTTAATCATATTATGAAACTAACAAAACATTAAATCAGCCAACAGAAAAGTGTTGCTTACTAGTTAACATATACATATCTTGTTATTTTATATCAAACCTAGCTTATAATAGATATACAAAAATCAAACACATAAACAGAAAGGAAAATGTATCAATAATTCAAACACAAATGGAATATAATTAATATTTCGAATAGCATACCGATTTGGAAACAATGGAGTTGTGGTGGCGGGTGGCGGGTGGCGGACAACAGTGACAAATGACTGATGGCGGACGCCGAACGCCGGACGACGGAGCGACGGAGCGACAATCGACGGAGCGGTGGTTACTAGTTCGGACCTAGGGTTAGAACTTAGAAGGTATAGCGGTTGCCATTTCTTAGATGAATGAACGATGGCAAAAGGGAATTAGGGTTATGTAGATTTTAGTGGGTTAAATTCACTATTGGGCCTGGGCTATAAATAAAACTAATGAAAACACATGTTATTTATTCGAATAGTTTGGATATCCGAACAATCCGAATTTTTTTGGAATCCGATCCGAATCCGAATTAGTTATTCGGATATTCGTATCAATCCGATCCAAATAGAATAAGAATTCGGATCGGGTTAATCGGGTTTCGGTTTCGGTTCGGATTTCGGATTTTTTCGGATGTCGGATTTCCTGAACACCCCTACATTTATAGGCCGCGTTCTTTGCTTCTGACACTGCCTTTTTCGCCTCTTTCTTGGCCCTTTTGTACATCTCCTTCAATCCGGCGCGCTCCCTCTCGTCTGTGCACCTCATAAGTTCCCTAAAACTTCCTTGTTTATACCTAATCTTGTCTTGCACTATCTTATTCCACCACCACGACTCCTTATGACCACTTGCCTTTCCTTTTGTGACCCTAAGAGTCTCTTTCGCCACTTGGGTAATCTTTGTCGCCAATGCTTCCCATATCTGATTTGAGTCCCCATCTAGTTGAACCAGAGTCGATGATACTAGCTTATCTTTGAACAGTGAAAGGTTGTCGTCCTTCAGAGCTCCCCAGCGAATCCTAGGTCTAAATTTCCTCGCCCTTTCCGTCAACTTATTTCTAAAGCCTATATCAGCCACAAGCAATCGATGTTGAGCCACGACCGTCTCCCCAGGTATAACCTTGCAGTCCTTCCACCAACGTCGATCTCCTTGCCTCATTAGAAGATAGTCGATCTGCGTGTTGCGTCCCCCACTGCTAAAAGTGATCAAATGTGATTCTCTCTTCTTAAAGAACGAGTTTATAATACCAAGTTCATGAGCCACTGCAAAGTCTAGAAGATCCATGTCGGTGTCATTCCTATCACCAAAACCAAAACCCCCCATGTACGGATTGAAAGTCATCGTTATCCTCACCAATATGTCCGTTAAAATCACCTCCTATACAAATCCTCTCATCCCTCGGTATGTCTCTCACAATTGCATCTAAGCATTCCCAAAATTTTCTCTTTTTTTGTACCCCTAGTTTGACATGTGGAGCGTAAGCGCAAACCACTGCCACCACTACTTCCCCTAGTACTAGCCTCAACACCATAATCTTATCATTATGCCTTATCACCTCTACCACACTAGTGAGTAGTTCCTTAGCCACTAGAAACCCCACCCCATTTTTAGCCTCATTAGACCCCGAGTACCACAACTTATACCCATTGCATTCGGTCCCTCTATACCCTTTCCATCTAGTTTCCTGAAGGCATGCTATTTGAACCCTATGCCTTTTGAGCATATCTACCAACTCTAGCAACTTACCATTTAAGGATCCTACATTCCAAGACGCCACACGCAAGGTATGATCCCTATCCTTACCCTTACCTACACCCCTTTTCCTGGGACATGATCTCAAGGAATAGTCATGGCTCCTACGGTCTATGGTTGCAACTAGTCACACAAACCTAGTATGTAAAACACACAACAAGCCGGTAAGCACACACAAAGTCAAAGAACACCCGGTTACACAAAAAGGAATCCACAACACACCGTATTTTAATAAAATAGTGTTTAAAGTTTGTATTGTAAACAAAAAATTGTTGATTTAAAAGAATATTTACTACATAAAAATAACAATTTTTTAATTTGCAAGATATTTAACAAACAGAAAAAATATTCAACATACAAAAAACACGTGGCATGCTATAATTTTAGGAACCCCACGAGCATGTGCTACGTGTGTGTGTATATATACTATTTGTTTGTTTGTTTGTTTTTTAAATTATATTATCTTCTAAAAGGAATTGAGGAACCTGGAAACCAACGGTTGTGCTATTCGCCCGGGTAACAACAATTTGTGTCTGGCCAACTTTGTACGTCGCCAGAACAAACGTATCGCTCCGGTAAACTCTAGATCTCCGCCCAAAATTATGGTGTATTCTGCCGGGAATCTCAAGATCTAAGGCTAAAACACAGAGGGATAGAGTTGGGGTATACGGTTCCGTAAAGAGATCTTGGATTCTGTGGCTGCTCAGGTTAGGTCCGGCGCCTAGTCTGGTGATGTCGTATCCGTATGATATCCCGTATGTACCACTACAGTCGCTCGTTTAGGAAGACACCTCGAGTATAGGCCGGCGCTGCAGAGAAAACGGAAAAAATCTTACCTTGGAGATTGGCCGGAGATAGGTAGGTAGGTGGACTTGGTGATGGTGAACGTTAAATGTGTACGGAGAGAAAAAAGAAAGATTCCTTTTAACTAATCCAATAATATTAATTACAAAAACCTCGAACCACTACTACTTGCGCAATCTACTAAAAGAGAGATGTAAGTAAACACCTGTGATATCGTGTGTTTCAACCATTTGAAACTCACTTAATGCATGCTTACGAAGAACATACACACATCTTGAACCTACCGTTCAGAGTTGTAACAGAGGAGTTGATTTTCTTCAGCGCGTTCAATCGAAGTCTAGTTTCGCATCTAAACATACCCCTTGTTCATTGAGCTTCCACTCCGAAGGCGGTCTAATGCCATTCCTTATAATATAATGATTCTCTACGTTAGGATGTACAGCTACAATGAAGATGGTTTAAGTTATCTAACCAAATTACAAATACACGTCAAAATTTGAGAAGTATTTCGCATGAGTTGCCAACATTAAATTGAAAAAAGAAAAAGAAAAATGACAACTTTTTACACCACCCAATTAATAGACCTATCCTAGGTCACCAACTGTTTAATTAATTGAAGATTGTCATTATCTTATTGGCTAATGATTTAATTTCCTTTTAAAACAATTTATGTAATGTATAATCATATTTTATACAACTTGTAATAATTAATTTGTCTATAAATCTAAACATATAGCCCTGCATTTTTTTAATTATTGTATTTTTTTTAACATAGTTCCGATATACTATTGTTTGCTAGTAAACTTATATTTTATTAAAAGTGTACGCTTTTTATATTTTAATAATTAGGCTTTGATCAAATACAAATTAAATTAATATGTTAGCTGTGCGAAATAAGTATTGTAATTATATATACAACATAGTGTAATTACACTATGTTGTATATATAATTACAATATTTGAATCGTACAGATAGCCTGCCTTTTCAGTTTGTACGTTAATATTGTCATGCAATAGGTAAATATCACTGAAAAACAGCCTCGATAACCGGTTGGTTTTCGAGGCTAGCTCGTTGTTAGTCTCCATAGCCAATGTTATTTCTAATATTGTTGTTTTTTAAAAAACAACATGGTCTCGTTATCGCATACGTGACGTGGACTCTCAGCGGTTAATAAGACAAAATCGGTTACTGCACGCGCCATTCTCTGGAGTTTCATCATCATCATCAGCTCACTCCTCCACTACCGTCAGGTATATATTACTTCACTCTCTCGTCGCATTACTCTATTAATTATAAACTTACCGGAAACATATTATTTAATTTAGGTCAAGCATGTTGTTATCTCCGCCGACTCCGCTTGAACCTCCAGTCGTTGTACGTATCTCTACCTGATTTAATTTATTAATTAATTAACATCAATAATCGCGATTAATTGATTGATGCTAATTAATTGTATTATGATTCGATGATATGAATGTAATGTAATGTAGCTTGGATTTGGTGGCGTTGTAGTGGATCTATTAGCGACTGTGGCTTCTTTTCCTAAACCCGACGATAAGATCAGAAGCACCAGCATGAAGGTTGATCATCTAATCTAATCTAAACACTCATCTATTTCTGTTACTGTTAGTCAGTTCGTTTATTAATCAATTAGGTCAGCTTTTGTGGCTTTCCTACTATACTGTATACTTAACAGTGAGGATTCAACAATTGTAGTAGTTATGAGGATTCATCTGGTTCCACTAGAGTTGTAATGTGAGATTATTCTTTTAATTTATCAAGTATGGGAGATGAATGATGTTTTTTTTTATGTGTTTAGGTTTAAAGTTATCCGTAATCAGTAAAATTCAATAGGCTCTATACAGTCTTAATGTTTCCTTTCATAAATGAGGTTTAAGTTGCTATCGAATGTCTATCAGCACATTACAAAGTTTTTGTTTATTTAGCTTTATGCAAACAGTTGGGATATTTCAGTTTATGCTTCTTTTCTTCTTTGTTCAGTTATTTCAGTTTGGTTCTGGTTGATGTTAATATGTTATTGTTTTCAAACGGTCAGATTATGTGTAAACTTTCCTCTCTTATTCAAATAGATGGCCATTTTATGAATTGTTAGATGAATTTACTGGAAGCCTTGAATAATAAGTTGTTCTTGGCTTGAAGGTCAACCATCATCATTGACTCAAATTTGTTCTTAGGTTCAAGGTGGCGGCAATGCAGGAAATGCCCTAACTTGTGCAGCCCGTTTAGGGTTAAATGCAAGGTTGATATCAAAGGTAGGCAAGATGCCAAGATGCATAGGCCTGTAAACGAACTGAACAAACACGAACAGAGCAAGTTCGTGGTTGTTTGTTCTACTTTAATTGAACAAACGATCGAACAATAACAATTAAAGGAACAAGGTTTTCTTGTCTGTGTTTGTTTGTTGAGAAAATGAGCGTGTTAGTGGAATAGTGTCCATTCGTTAACAATATAAGCGAACGGTTCACGAATGTAAACGAATGGACATAACTTAGCATAGTTGAACGAACATTACTAAGCTAAAACCAATTAAAAGTAGCGTGAACCTCAAATCCTCAATATGTGGGGTCTAAAAAGTTGACTAAACTTTAATGGGCCTAAAATATTTAGTTGAATATATTAACAAACATAAACGAATGAACTTAAACAAACGTAAACTAACAAGCATAAACGAGCATAAACGAACGAACATAAACGAAATATAAATAAATGAATGAATGCGGGCGTTCATGAACATAAATGAATGAACGAGCCATGTGTTCATGTTCGTCCGTCTAACTAAATGAACTAAAAGTTGTGTTCATGTTATGTTCGTGCTAAACAGACATAAAAGGAAAATCCCGCAGAACGGTTCACTTAGCGTTCGGTTCACTTGCAGGCCTATATATGTGCATTAAACATGCGTATGTTATTATTCTTTTCCTAATAGTTTGAGAATATTTTGGCTATTTTCAACATTCCCTCTTGACACTCTTGTGCTGAAATTACTTTTCAGGTTGCCAATGATGCCCAAGGGAGAGGTGTTTTGGAAGAATTAAGAGCTGATGGTGTAGATATCTCATTTTTTGTGGTACTGAACATATATGTTCTAACTTATTTCTTCATGTTTCATGTTTCTCCATATTAGACAATAAAATGAATTATTTATTTCTATTCTTTGTATTACACAGAAAATATATTAATTTCAATAGATTTTGCACAAACTCTTTTCTTATAGCAGCACATTGCAGGAATCACTGGATAATCTTTAATAATATATCGCTTCTTTTTGTCTATTTGCAGGTTTCAGAAGAAGGAAACTCACCATTTACCTATGTCATTGTGGATAATCAAACGTAAGGATACCTACATTATGACCCTTTTACAGCATTATTAGAAGTTTCGTGTTTTATTTTGATTTCTTTTAATACTGCATATTCTAGGAAAACTAGAACCTGCATTCATACTCCAGGGTCACCTCCAATGATTCCTGGTGACCTTACAACCTCAGCTGTGTCATCTGCATTGAAGGGCGTGCAGCTTGCTTATTTTGATGTACGATTGCATGAAACCGCTTTAGTTATTGCACATGAGGCAAGTGTTGTGATTTCTTATCTTGTTTAATTTCTGCCATCTAAAATTATTATATGCTGTTGCAATAAATATTTTATAATGAATAATCCCTGTTTTATGTTACCAGTGCAGGCAAAACAGAGGAATATACCTATTTTAGTTGATGCTGAAAAACCAAGGGACGGATTGAACGAGCTATTAAATTTATCAGACTATGTTGTGTGCTCTGCTAATCTTCCACAGGCAAGCTGATGATTCTTATAAACTATCTATTTGTTTATATCTTTTGTAAAGTGAGCTGCTTTTTTATGAAGTGATGGCTTCATTAGAATTGAGTATATTTTACAGGCATGGACCAAAGCTCCAACTGTTTCAAGCGCCCTTGTTTCCATGCTGTTAAGATTGCCGAAGGCCAAATTTGTCATTGCGACATTGGGTTCAGATGGCTGCATAATGCTTGAGAGAAGCATAACTGGTTTGTATCAAATTTACTTTATTCACCTCTTGAATCCTTTGTTTCATCTTTGCATGGGTAAAAAGCGTTAGTTTCTGGCTTTTGCACAGTTCGGGCCAGATTGACCCGGGACGTTTTGTCCAAATTTTGTTATTTTAATGAACAATTAGTGTTTCCATTATAACTACGACAATGAAACCAAACTGTTGGCCCAAACCGTAACCATAATCAAGCTATCATAGTAGTATTAGTTAATTGGATAATGATAACTGATCAGTTATGGTTATCAGTTACAAGTTGATACAGTTCGGTTATGAGTGGTTAACCATAAACTATAGAACTGATCATGAAATGTTTGCATCTGACTAAAGTGACCCAAATCAATGTGATCGGGCCTGAAAATTTGGGCTTGAAATTATTTAATCACTAAATAAATTGTTATTGGCCTAAAATGGCCCAAAACAACTTGAAGGAATGATAGAACCCCTAAACTTAAACAAGAAAATAAAGGATAGTTGGCCCGATTCGAGATGGGCTATTCTCCGATTAATCCAATTCGAGAAGGATTAGATCTCCATTACAAGGATTTTAACCAAGTAAATTCATAAGCATAAACATTCATACCCTAGAAACTATAACAAGAACCTATAAAATAGACATCACTTTATTAATAATTGTTGTAGTTACTTAAACCCTTCAACATCCTCAACCATTTATTTTCCTTGACCCTTCAGCTTAAGACAGGTTCGTATCAATACTTCCTTGCCGGTAAAACGACTTGACCTCAAGTCGATCCAATAGTCGTAGTGCCATGCGATCATCCATTCAATTGTAGGTTGACCCGTGCCATAGACCCATTGATTAGCTAAAATATGGGGAAATTGACCTGCTACCTTTCCATTCTCAAACCCGAATTCCAGTGCAGACTTGAAAGAATCTGATCCAGTAGAAGTTGGAATTTGGAATCCGGAATAGTCATTTGTTAATTTTTTCTGCAAATTGGTACACATCAACTTCAACATCTTGTCACAGGTCATTAGTGGGGTTTCCCTTGATCAGTTAAGTTGATCCAAATCTCCCATCTTCAATTGAACATCATCTCCAATCTTCTGTTGAGCCCCATCTCTAATCTCTACTTCAACACCCAAAGCATGCTTTAACTTATTTTCATCATCGCTAGGGCTATCTTCTGGAGCATCCTCTTTATCTAGATTTGGTAGCGGTTCATGAGATTCCTTAACGTTCCACAAAGCCTTGATCTCTGCGATGCCCTCCTTTATGGCCATTAGCGAGTCTAATCGGGCTGCAATCACTGCCAACTGATCTGCTAGATTCCGGGGTGTGGTCGTCATGCGATTTCACGGCAATGGAACCAAATGATAGAACCCCTAAACTTACACAAGAAAATAAAGGATAGTTGGCCCGATTCGAGATGGGCTATTCTCCGATTAATCCAATTCGAGAAGGATTAGATCTCCATTACAAGGATTTTAACCAAGTAAATTCATAAGCATAAACATTCATACCCTAGAAACTATAACAAGAACCTATAAATAGACATCATTTTATTAATAATTGTTGTAGTTACTTAAACCCTTCAACATCCTCAACCATTTATTTTCCTTGACTCTTCAGCTTAAGACAGGTTCGTATCAAGGAACCACGCCCAAGTAAAACTTATACTATCTCTTCGGTTAAAGGTGGTGGATCAGGTTGGTTAATCGTGGATCGGTTTGGTTTTGTTGGTTATGAAAACAAGAATAACCCAAAATCGACCCACTAATTTTTGTTTTCAAAAAAGTCAAAGCTGACCCATCGGTTTTTGATTAGGTTCGGTTAGATTGGTTTTATTCACAGTATTGCACACCCCTAATAAATATATAATAAATTAAGTTAGGAGGTTTTCTGTAATAGAATTCCACTTTGGTCAATTTTAGACCCGTTTTGGCATGTTTTACTTTTTAGCTCACTTTTGTTTTTGTTTTACATGTTTGACCCGTTAGAGACGTAAAATATCTGAATCGACCCCTTAATAAGTAAATGTGTCGAAATTATCATCTCTAAATCTCTAACTCTTGTGTCAATGGTGATAACATTTGAACTTCACTTCCAGCAGATGATGCTACAACTGAAGAAATGGATGTAGACAATCTACTTGAACTACTAAAGCATAAAATTGATTGTGGTAAAACTGTTCCTACATGTGTTTCAACAGTAAGCCTCTATGCTAACTATAAGTCTATATGTTTCTCATCAAAATATGCTTTAGTTATTAACCCATAAAACATGCAGATTATTTTAATTACAATGTTGATATTCAATTCCTCGTTTCAGGGAATTACAAGATTGCAAGCCAAGGGAGTGGGGAGTTTGTGTGGTAGGTTATTTCTTGGAACAGCTGAGAAGATTCCAGAATCAGAGCTCGTTGATACCACCGGTGCTGGAGATGCATTTATAGGGGCTATCCTTTATGGTATGTGTGTTGAACATATAGTTACATGCATGAAACTAGGGATGGGTTTGGTAACTGATCAATCTTGTAAGGTTTGGTGCAGGTCATAATGTGTGGGTCGGGTTGACCCGTTTAAACACTTTTTCTCCACAAACGTCAGAAATAATTAACATGTGAAACATGATTACAAAAGCTATATTATTACAATGACTGTTTAAATCATTAATAGATCCCTTTAAGAGGTCATATGGATTGAAAATAAACTTTTTGGCTACTATCAACCCATTTTACCTTTTTGTACATTATGGTTCATGCATTTAACATAAAGTAGCATTCATGAAAGTTGAGTTAGCTAAATGATCAGGTCGGATACCAGGTCAAATTTTGAAAATTTAGTGCTGGTCGGTTGGGTTGGCCCATTAACATTTTCTCCAAAAATGTAAAATGAATCATTGTTGTCCGTTTTTTAATTTGATCCATTCCTCATTTAGGTACCTTTTCATAATTTGAACCATTTGAGATAAAACATAAACCAAATGACCCGCTCATAACTCAACGGGTTGAAATGACCACATCTTTCATTGATATTTTACTATGCATTTTGGTTACTGAAATTGCTGACTAAATTAACACTTGTTATCCACATGTAATTTGTAGCTATTTGCACCAACAGGCCAGCGGAACAAATGTTACCCTTTGCAGCTCAAGTGGTTAGTATCAAAATTAACACATTTGTTCTGTCCTCAGGGTATTTATCTTGATGGGCCCGTGAGTTCAACGTAACGGGCTCTCACGGTAAAATAAAAAAGAAAATGTGTATTTTTTTGGAAACATGGGCCTAAATTCTCCATATCTATGATCACAGGCAGCAATTAGCTGTCGGGCTTTGGGAGCTCGAACGGGCCTTCCACGTCTCTCTGATCCTCGGTTAATGCCTTTTTTAGGTTAGAGGCCCCTTATAACCGCATACATGATGTTGTGGGTCGGGTAAGAAAATTGGGGCCCGGTTTCCGGATTTGGCTTTTCTTTCTTGTATACCTCATTGGGTTTTTTTGGACAGATCTTGTACTCCTTGTGCCATTTTAGTTGATACATCCATGTTATAAATGATAAAAATAAAACTAGATCCATGTTATAAAAAAACCTATTTTTGCTTTTCTTATTGTTTTCCTGGGTAACAAAAGATTCTATAACATGTGTTGTTTTGAGAAACTTCAGTAACTTAGGGGTTTTTAATTTCAAATAGCGATATACTTTTGCTTTTGTGCTAAATGGGACAACATAATACTTTATAAAACCATTTATTATTGAGTTCTTTTATTGTTTAATATTTTTTGCATTGATCATTTGTATATGCAATGGTAACATTTTATATATATTTAACATTTTTATGTAAAATTGATCATTTGTTTTTTGGACTTATTCAGTTGGGTTCAGTGAGTCATGCATAGTAATAGACTTCACGACCTATGAATATGGTTTTCAAAAGACAGACTTCTTCGTTCAAAAAGGGCTAGCGACACTATTTGTTGCTCGTTTGCTTTTTTTTTTTTTGTTTCAATGTAAAAGTTTGAATCCAATGTCCAATAGGTAGAGATGAAGCTAAAAAAATGAAAAGAAAAGGTAAGGTTTCTAGTGAAATTGTTGAGGAACTCATGCAATGAGGCTTATTCAAGTTAGTCACTTTGATTTGTTGCAAAAAAAAAAAGACAAAAAAAAAACAAAAACTTGAGTTCGAGCAACAAAATAAACAAAATAGGATTCAAAAAGGAAGAAAGTGAGCAAAAGAAAATGGAAATGAAGCATCTTCAGACATTGTTGCCAGGGAGCATTTGTCGCTTGAAGAGGATCAAATCAAACGTTCTCTATTGTCGAAGTACTATGGAAATTGAATCTATTTCATTGTGTTTTTATTGTCATATCGTTTTTAATGCATCCATAAGATATTGAATTTTCACTTCAATTGTAATACAACTAGAATTAAGCCCCCGTGTTGCAGCGGGGGCGTAAACTATGCCAAGTAAATGCCACACTACGGCCATCACCACCAACACCGGAAAAGCTCGAATAAAAAGGAAATTATAAACGGAAAAAGTAAATTGGACGCAGAGTAAAAGTTAAAATGTTGAGCCACTCACACGAAATGTGAAACATAGAAAAAATATCCAAGTTTATATAGGACTTGCCCTTTGCGATGGAGCCGTTAGACGGATAAATAGGCGTGAAAACGTCTAACCACACACGCATGTTGTGGCGTGCTAGCTATCAAAATTTATGCCAAAACGTAAAATGAAAATTTTATAAAAGATTAAAAGTATATGAGACCAAAGTAAAAAGGTTAAAAAGTGTTGAAGTTAAATTGTAATATATATAATGTAAAAATATGAGGATTAAAGGTAAAAAAAAAGAAAAGAATAAGAAAAAAAACAAAAGAATTACAACATAGATGGCACAAAGTTTGTTTTATAATGTACAACCAACAATGGCTTAATAACCTAGTACAAAGTTTATTCCACAATTTAATTTATAACCAACAATGTTGTAACACTATGTTGGTCTTATTAAAAAAAATTACCCCAAAGACTTGATAAATAATAGAGTTTCAAAGTACACGTAGAAATTCAATCTTGTTTGCATGCTTCCTATGGTGGGCCCAATTTCAAAAGATAAAGATACAAATTAAGTTGGATGTGGATAGCACATGACCAGCTACTTGTAACAACATATAAAGCAAAAGGTATAAATAAGAAATCACACTTTGAAGTGAGTAATTTTGTGTGTAAACAATTGTAATATATATAAATTGTGTTGATGTGTGTGGAAGATTATCTAAAATTTAGCTTTATCTTCATTTTCCATTTGTCAAGTTTTTATTGGATCAATCGATATTTTTTAAATTATCTCTATTAGTATAATAAATTTATGCATGCTCAAGATTATCTTGTAAATTTAACTTATCTTCTTTTTTTTTTCATTTCTTAAATATTTATTGAATCGTTGGATTCTTTTAGATAATAATTCTAACAATAACTCTGTTTACTATTATAAATTTTTGTATGTCGAAGGGTATCTAGTAAATTTAACTATCTTTATTTTTCATTTTTCAAGTTTTTATTAAATCGTTAGATTTTCTTTTGATAAATAATTTACTATTATCTCTGTTTAATATTATAAAAATCTAACATATTATTTTTTTGTAGAAACAAAGTGTATGGACATACTTTCTTATCCATCCAGAAATATTCATTTCTGAAATGTCTAGTAGTGAAAACTCATATGAGAGTCCCATTCATCGAGTTTAAGTAAGTGTAATAGATGAAAAGAACAAGTTTTTCAAGCAAATATACAACTTAATGTCATCATGTGTGAATTACTCATAAACATGCTTGGCACATCAAGGAGGTATCGTGACCGGAATGTGAGCAAAGTGAAGCACGTGTGATGGAATAACACTTTTTAAAGCCCCAACACGTGATCAAGCAACTTTTCGACATATCTTCCGCATGCGAAAACCACTATTCCTTCGCATTGTGGAAGCTATTACAACCAATCGCATATATTTTCAAGAAAGACTTAATGCCATAGATAGAAAAAGTCTTTCACTATTACATAAGTGCACTGCCTAAGTGGGTGCTAGCGTATGGAACATTAGCAGATGCCATGACGAATATTTGTGAACGAGTGCTATAGAAACAAGGACTACTCTTATAAAGTTCGTATATGAGTATTTTATGTTTCAATGAAGAGTATATTTGAATGTCCAATGATGATGACTTAGCAAGATTACTCCATGTTGGGGAAAAGTGCGGGTTCCCGGGAATGGTAGGCAACATCGATTGTGTGCACTGTGAATGAAAAAATTGCCCATTGCTTGGCTGAGCAATTTGCAAGTAGAAGTAGTAAGATAACAATCATTTTAAAAGTTGTTGCACCGTATGAGTTATGGATAAAGCAAAAGGACTTGCATTCTTTGGAACCCTATGTATGTGGATGCTCGTATTAGGTTTAAGTTAAATGAACGAATACGAGTGCCTCCATTCATATTCATTTAGTGACTTAGCCGTGTGATCGAAAATACACCTAAGAATACCCATGGTTGTGGATTTTTTTCACATTTTGCCCATTTTTTCTAGTTTAATTTTATCTTAATTAATAGACAGAATTACAAATTTTGTCCTTTAAAAAAAGCCAAAAACCGGTTCGTGTCCTTTTCTAAGTTTCCTTGCAGGCGGTGTACTTTAAACTTTTTTTTTCTACACGTTATGTCCTTTACGCTAACTGGGTTAGAAAAACTCAGTTAAATGCCCTCACGTGAGACGCATGTGAGGGCATTTTTGTCTTTTCACCACCTGCAACTCCTTCCTTCTCTTCCTCTTCCTCCCTCGACGCTTAAACCCCTCAGGCTCCATTTCCCCCAACCGATTCAGATCCAAATTCAATCAAAACCTAATCCAATCAACAATGACATCACTTATACATTTTCACAGATCCCAAACATAAATCAATGGTTCATAAACAACAAGAAACACTCAAAATCCAACCTTTAACAAAAATCAAAAACACCCAGATTGCAAACGACCCAGAACAAACGACCCAGAAACAATAAAGATCCAAGCTTTAACAAAAATCAAGAACACCCGTAAAGATCCAAGCTTTAACAAACAAAAATCAATAACACCCAGATGAAATTGACCCACAAAGATTAAATCGAATGGTAACCTAAAACGATGCATAAATCGATCGATGTAGAAATTGAATCGTACCTTGTGAAGAACAGTTAGCCGCCGGTAATAGATCTACGGCGGTTGTATGGCGGTGGTGATGATGGAATGGGAGGTACAGGCGGAGCGTTTTTCCGGTGGGCTCTCCGGCTGCCGGAAAACGGCGCCGACTCGGAAGCTGAGGTTGTATGGCGGCGGACGTTGAAGCGGCGTTGAGGGAGGTTGGTGTGGTACTGGCGGTGGAGGCGGCTGTTGGAGGTTGGTGGTGGGAGGAGGCGGCGGGAGAGGAAGAGGAGAGGTGGCCGGAATTTATGGCTTAGAGAGAAAGAAGAGAGAAAGAAAAGAAAATATATATAATATATTCCCCTGTTAAAATTACAATTATGCCCATCACATGTCTGGCACATGTCATACTTAACTGACTTTTTCTAACCCAGTTAGCGTAAAGGACAAAACTTGTAGGAAAAAAAAGTTTAAAGGACACCGCCTGCAAGGAAAGGACACGAACCGTAATTTGGCTTTTTTTAAAGGACAAAATTTGTAATTGGGTCTAATTAATAATAACAACAACAATAATAATAACAATTATTATTATTATTATTGAAAATCGTGTAAAATTCATTCCCATGAATCGCGTGATTGATTGGTGGGCCTGGTGGCTAATTTTAATATATATTTGTATGTCAATTTCAGCCACTCATTATGATTGTAATGACAAAGGGCGAGATTGAAGGGGCGTGTTGGGCCTAGAACAAAAGGCTGTAAATCGGGCCTTATTAGCCCAACTACTATCTTCATTCACGGTTTTAGACTTTTAGTGTTTTACCGGAGTCAGAACTCAGAAGTGAAATAATTTTTTATATTATGGTGAACGATTTACAAATATTATACCATTACTATTGTACTTGGTATTAACATTGATGGGTTGGTGGCCGTTGATACTATGGGACCATATGCCACATAACCCTTTTTTTTAATGTTATTCTTGTAGACTTAGGGTATGTTTGGCAAAACTAGCGGGAAGTTGAAAGCTAGAAGCTGGTAGCTGTTAGCTGTAGCTGTTTAGTTTGGCAGAGTAGCTGGAGCTTTCTAGATATATTTAGGTATTTGGCAGAGTAGCTGGAGCTTTTAATAAAACTAATTGGGTGCCAGCGCGGTGCGACGGAGTGCGCGCGCAACCTGAGATCAACCGCATAATCAGTGTTGGTACATGATTCACTTGACATTAGTGCACGCATAACCCGAATGCAGACGTGTACTTCGTGCAAAGGCAGCAAGTGTGTAATCGTGACGAAAATCAAGAAACAAAGCTAAAATATACAGTAATTTCAAATAGATAGTTTTTTAAACCAACCTCTTTTGATTTGAAACCCTTTCCAACCCGACACCGTTTTAATCTGAAACATGTTCTGACCTGGCCTCTTTCGACCAAAAACCGTACCGACACGAACCGAACTAAATTAACCCTTTTTTTATCGACTCGTTCCGACCCTAATTTGGTCTTACACATGACCCGAGCTCGTCTGACTCGACCTGTTGTCAATCATAACCGGTAAAGAAGTATGTCAATATCATACTCAAATTAAAGAGAATAAAATGCTCTTTTTTATGATGTAATGTGTTTAAAAAAATATTAACGTGTGAAAAGGTTATAGACTTTTAAAGAGTCATAGGGGTAGTCAGTTTTGAATAAGGGTAAAATATGTAACTATTATATAAATTAACAAAAGTTGATGAAAGTTCAAGTACCAAAATTGTAAATTCAATTGTAAATGCTTGTAGCTTTTTCTCAAACGCAAACGCTAGTAGTAGTAGCGTTTAGAAAAAGAGTTTTTTCGCCTAATATAAAAGCTTCAAGCTCATTGAGCCAAACAAGGCTTTTTGTTATGTAGGAGCTTTTTCTTAAAAGCTTTAAGCTTGAAGCCCCTAAAAGCTTATAAAAGCTTCGTGCCAAACATACCCTTACTCTGTTACGAGGTAGTGTTAGTGTAAGGGGGTTTTTGGCTTGGCTTTTATTTTTTAGCTTATTTTTATATTTTAAGGGAGGCTATAGCTTATTTTCTATTATTTGATAAGTTCTTTTTGTGTGTTTGGATTAACTTATATTCTACAAGTTGATAAACCATTTTCTTTTAGAGCAAATGGGTAACTTACACCCTTACACAAATAAGGTAGTGTTTGGTAGAAGGAAACGAGAGGCATAATGGAATGTGTCATTCCAAATGAATGGAAAAAACCATGTTTGGTTGTTATGTGATAATGGAATGAACCATTCTATGGTGAATGAAATTCCTTCCAAATATAGGATTTTCATTCATTAAAGAGTAGGTGTTTTTTTTTTCATTCCTTCAAGGAATGGAATCAATAACAACAACAATAATAACAATAATAATATGATTATTATTATACTAGAATTATTATTATATTATAACTATTATTACATTATCAGATTATTATATTATTGCTATTAATTTTATTATATTATCATTATTTTTTATATTATAATATAACAATTATTATATTAGAGATATTATCGCATTATCAATATTATTAAAATTATTTGACAAGTCAACGCTTCATAACACGCATGCGTGATTCAACATTTTTATGATTATTTTTATTCGCTTTAGTGGTCTCGTTGAAACACGCAGGTCTTAAAAATGAGTTAATACGAATATTCATATTATTAATATTATTTATTACTATTACTACTGGAATAATAATAATAATAATAATAATAATAATAAAGGGATGATCATTCCATTCCTATATAGTAACCAAACATGACAATGAAATGGTAATGGTCCATTTCATTCATTTGTTCATTCCATTCCCATGTTCATTCCATTCCCTCGTCCATTCCATTACGTCATACCAAACATACCTTAAGCTTCTTTAAATAAGCTAAAAAACCATCTTCAAATAAGCTTATTCAGATTAGCTTATATAAGCTTATAAGCATAAGCTTAAAAGGCTAAACCAAACACAAAACTAAGCTTATTTTGTTAAAAATCTAAAAAAAACTATAAGCATAGTTAAATAAGCTAGGCCAAACACCCCTAAATACCGATTATTTGTATCTATTCACAGTCAAAATATCCAAGGCTTTTTTTTTCTTTTTGTGTTATTATATTTGGGGCTTACTTGTTTATGTTTACGATTTAATGCCAATATCGCAATAAACCTAACCCATAGCAATTAAACGCACGCTAATGCGGGTAAAAAACTAGTTTACTATTTAACTCTCTTATTTAACGTGGCAGGTAGAAAACTAGTTATTACAAAACTACTACAGGCTGATGTCCAGCCACATTGTCGTTGCAATGCGCAAGTTTTTTTTTTCACTCCACATATCAGAGGTCCACTGCCACAATGCCCAAGGGACAAACAACTAGTTTAGTTATTAAAAGAATATATAAGAGGTGAGATCCGACACACTAGATTTAACGTGTTAAGCGTTTTTAGTGTGGAAAATGCTTGAGTGACCGTCACACTGCAATTTTAAATAGCAAATTTGCTCTTAGTCTAGAGTAATATTGTCTTAGTGTTATGGTTAATACACTAAAAACAAAGTCGAAGTTGAGTGATAAATATTTTGCTACTTTAAAACTGTAGCATAAGGCTGGTGGGGGTC
Source organism: Bidens hawaiensis (assembly GCF_021521415.1). Lineage (NCBI taxonomy): Eukaryota > Viridiplantae > Streptophyta > Magnoliopsida > Asterales > Asteraceae > Bidens > Bidens hawaiensis. The sequence continues at coordinate 17,472 of NW_027505037.1, read as the reverse complement.
GTCCGTTATAGCGTGGCCATCATGCGTGATGGTCACGGGAACGCCGCCGCCAGTCCTCCCATCATGCGTGATGGGGGGGCGGCCGTGATGGCCATCACGCACTCAATTCCGACCATTGGCTCCAATGTGACCGTTGAGAGGAGATAAAAAAAAAACTTAATTAACCTATATAAATATAATCAAATCCATCTTCAAATCCAACTCAAATCCAACTCAAATCTAACTCAAATCCTCTACTACAAACAACATTCTAACATCACACAAATGGAGGGTTCAAAGAAACGTGGCTCGGGTTCAAAGAAAACCCAATCCCGACCAAAAGTTCGACAAAATCTTGGCGAGCCGGCGAGATTCCGATTACAAGATGAACCCGACACAACCCAGCCATTCCAACAACAACCTTTTCAACCACAACCTTTTCAACCACAACCGTTCCAAAACCAACCATTTCAATCTCAAACATTTAATTCACCGTTTTCATCGACACCGTATCAAAACCAACCGTTTATTCCACCTTTTTCTAGCCAAATATTTCAAAATAATCCTTTTGAAATGTTTCAATCTCAACCGTCACAAACGTCCGTCGATCCTTTAGAGGATAACAATGTTATACATCAATTTGCACGTGCTTTTCGTGATGAAGACGACGATGTGGATGAAGATGAGCCCGCGGAGGAGGATGCCATCGTCCGTAGACCTTGGTCGTCCGCGGAGGAGGTCACCTTGACCAAGGCTTACTTGCACGCCTCTGAAACAAAAAAACACGGAAACAAACAAAAACCAGAGTTGTTATGGAGACGTATTATTGCACATTTCGAAAAACTTCCCCGTGCAAAACCAATCGAAACATGAATCAAATGACTTCCAAGTGCGGATATTTGAATAGAAAAATGTCAAAATTTAATGTTTGCTACATCCAATTGGTATTTATTTTTTTAAATTTATTAGTTAAATTTTTTTTATAATTTATTACTTTATTTTTACAATTTTGATATATATATATTTTTCAAAATGTTTTGTAGAACCGAGCTCCACAAAGCGGAGCGAGCGAGGCGACTATCATAAAGAACGCCTTGAGCAATTATATCAAGATTTTCCGACATAAATCTTTTCCCCACTTGGATGCATGGGAGATTGCGAGACACCACCCGAAGTGGGAACCGGTTCCCGTGGTCGACATGGACGGACCGACGGCTCCAAGGAAAAAAGGATCTTCTTCAAAAAGATCAAAAACTTCCGATTCCGGGAACTACGCAACGTCTACCGACGGCTTGTCAAGCAACACGCCGAACATGAACTTGAACGATCAACCCGGAGACGATCCCTACGAAGACACACCCACACCCACACGGCCGCATCGCAAGAAAAGTGGGGAATCGTCAAGATTAGGAAAGGAAATGGTGACCGAGGACTGCAACGAATACAAGTCGGCTAAGTTGGCGGAATGGTCGAGACGAAGGAGCGAAAGCAACTAGCTCTTGCTTCAAAATTAAAACGTGACGAGTCGTATATCAACCATTTGAATGAAAACCATAAAAACGCCGATTTAACATTCATCGTACAACCGCACGGACATCTTAACGAACCTTTTAGATCGACCCTACTTCAACGCAAACGCGAGCTATGCGAGAAGTGGGGTTGGGAAGCGCCGTAGGTTTTTTTTGTCGGTTTTTTTAATTTATTTATCTTTGTAATATTTATTTAATCTTGTTTTATTTTTTATTTAATTTAACCTTGTTTTAGTATTTATTGTAAAAAAATAAAAAAATAAAAAAAATCCATCACACCACCACTCCCACCAAAATTCCATTACTAGTGATGGAAAATGGTGGGGTGAGGTGGCACACCGTGATTGGTGGTTGCAAGTTATGGTTTTTAAATCACCCCATCCCCTAACAGCAGTCACTATAAATTTAGTAAAAAACCAATTTGCATTTGATAGAATAATAAATATATGTTTATTTTAAAAAAAGTTATAACAAGTTGGGATTTTATATATTTGTTTATTAATTTAGTTATTAATACTAAAATAGATTTTGTGACAAGTCTCCTGCCTCTTTTGGTGGCGGTGCAATTTAGTACATGCATTCACGTTGTCTTTAATGCACCCACCCTCACTTTATCTCACGCGCTCTACGCTTCATTTGATTAGATAAATCTACGGTTCTTAACTACCAGTGTTCTCACGGTTCTTTTAGGCACGTCTAACATTCTTTTGGTACGCGGTTTGTGTGAAATGCCTGTAAACACAACACCGCAATGCATATGTTCCCTTTAGTAGTTATATCTGTTACTGTCCTTTTACAAGTTTGTTTACATTATTGCTATTATGTGTTTGTTTGATGACATATATTAGGGATGAGCTTGGTACCGTAATGGTACCAACCGGTACCGAAAATCCCGATCCCAAAAATCACAAATGTTTGGTACAGGTACCGGTACCAGGACAGTACCGGATGTGTCTCCGAGTATTCCTTGATCATTTCTTCTAAGAAGAGGAGTTCCTTTAATTCTATGAATTTTTCTAAAATACTCTTTTCTTCAATATCATTCAAAAAAGTTTCGGATTGACTAGGATTCCACCAATAAGTAACCCACGATTCCAGACTTTTTTGAAATAAGAGAGAAATCCACCAGGGCAAAAATACTATAGATGCAAGATATAAAAGAGGAGTGAATACTTTCTTTTTTGCCATTTTTTCATCTGTGAATTGTTAATGAACCCATCTCATTCGTCGACTCTATGTAATATAATATTTCTCTCACGCATCAGTTCTATTACAAGTTATCGAATCTATGAATCTATTCACTATTTTTGATTTGTGATTTCTTAGGCCTTGAATCTAGAAAAAAAGACAGAAATAGACGAAAAATTCGAATGAATAAATAATAAAGAATAAAAAGTATTGTTTCCCTATAGTAAAATTCGAAAGTAAAATTCGAAGCACATATCTCCTTTCGATGAATGCCCCGAAAATTCAATCTAAAATTCAATATTCAATTTCAATAATGAATATAAATATTTTTAATATTTTGATACGAAAGAACTCATTTTCTATCATTAGATAAAAATAGCTAAGATTTCTAAAAAATTTAACTGACTATGAGTAGTCAGGGATAGAAGAATTGAGGGAATTTTCTGAAGAATCTTGTGAAATGAAAAAATGGTGGCAAAAAACGACAGAAAGAAATTGGCTAGTTATCATTATAAGAGATCCAATTTTTTGGTCATTAAGGAGCACAAAAAGAAGCGTCGAAAAAATGACAAGATATTATCTATCTGAATATAAAGTCTCAATTCCAACAAGTAAAAAGCAAGTCAAAAGGGGGGATATTTCCTTATTTCGAAATGGTTTATTATGAGATATTTCGATTTTTTATTCATTTTTTATTTAATTGAGTTGTGTATATATCGATACATATAAAAGATACCCAAAGAGTTTTTTTTATACTTGTTCTATATAGTCTGCTTTAACTCGAATGAATGTTCTGAAGAAACATCAATTAAGTTATGTTCTAGAAAAAGAGGATTCTTGCATTTTTGCCCTCCTGCTGAGAAAGCATTCATTTCTCGGTAAAATAACTTCAAATTAAAATACTTCAATTGGTACACGCAAGAAATAGGCCAATTCCGCAGCTTTTTGTTCCATTTCCCGTGGAGTAAAATTCTCATCAGTACGAGTCAATGGAATGGCTCCCTGGCCTCTTATATCCATATAAAGGACACGCCGAGCATAAATACCCTCTTTAACTTCTATTCTGACAGATTGAATATCTTTTATAAGAAATCGGAGGAAGACCCGACGATTTTTTCCAGGAAATCCCCAACGAAAGATACACACTATTCCGTCTTTTATATCAAATCGATCATAACCACTACCTACATTCCACGAAATTGTGCACCACAAATAGGAGCTAATAAAAAGACCCGCGATCCCATAGAAAGACATCACAATTCCTTGTGGAAAAAAAACGATTTGCTGAGACGGAAAGAAAGATATCAAATTTCTACCAAGATAACTCGATGTTCCAACCAACAAGAATCCTAATGAACCTAAAAAAAGGATAATAGCCCAGCATAAATTACTTATTTTTCGAGCCCCCTTTATAGGTTCTATCCATATATGTTCTGATCGACAACTCATGCTTGATCCCGTTGCTTTTTTGGAATTGAGAGAATACCCCAAATGAATTTGACTTTAGTCTGTTTGTTTCCGAAGTAACTCGCATCAACTAGCACTAGTTTGAACTAGTTTGATGTGAACCTTTAGGAGTAATTCATTAAATTGGTTAGATCTAAACTAATAACATACCCTTCGTATCACTCACTAAAGATAGCCACATACATATAGATAGACCGGCTTTACAGCTCAGCCATCCGCCGATTCGGGTTTATTTGAAAATAGCTAAAATATAGCATTTTCTGGAGACATAAGAATTTTTCGGCGGAAGCCGCTTATACCATATTTTGCTAAAGGATATCTGTGTTATGATACAAACGTAAAAAAAATAGATGAGATTTTGTGCCATCGACTCTAAACAATCTTGTTTTTTTGAACATGAAGAAATAAAGAAGCCATTGCGATTGCCGGAAATACTAGGCCTACTAAAGGGAACAAAATAGAGGGAAAGTTAAGAGTTGTCATAGAATGGGTACCTCGATTGACTATTTGTACCTGTTATTATTATTTAGATTTTATATTTATTATTTATAATATCAATTTAGAATATAAAGATATCCTGGTACCGGTATTTGATGTAAAATTCGGGAAATATCGGTACCGTACCGTACCGGTCCCTAAAACTCAAAACCTTGGTACCGATTTCAGTACCGGTACCGATTTTGCTCATCCCTAACATATATAACATTTCACGATTCCTATGTTTGAATTCAATATATTATCCGATTGTTTGTTATTCTTTATTTCTAGTCATATAAGGGGTTTAGCTCAGCGTAATAATAATAACAATGTAAACAAATATGTAAAAGGACAGTAACACCCCTGAGTTAACGTTAAATTTAGACCAAGTTAACAAATTTGACGAAATTGGCAATAGTTGGGAAACATCGAGGGTCTAATTGCGAAAAAAAATATTTTTGGATGAAATTAGCAAATGTGACCAAACTTCAGGGACGATTTTGGCACTGTACTCATGTAATAAAGAATGAGTGAAAAGACATGTCTATCCATGAGTTAACGATTCAATTTAACGGAGTTAGTGATTTGGATGTAATTGGCAAGAATTGGGAAACGTGGAGGGTCCATATGCAAAAAATAAACTTTTTGGACTAAATTCGCATTATTTGCCAAACAACAAGGACGAAAATGACACTTTACTCTTTTAAGTTCCTCTGTTTGGTTTGGTTGTAAATTTCTAAGTTTTGAGTTTTCAGTATCGGTGTAGTTCAGTTCAGTTTAGTATCAGTATTTTCTGAATTTTGTCTTTGGTACCGGTATCAGGATTTTGGGAAAATTGATATTAGGATTTTCGATACCGAGCTCATCTCTACCAAAAATATTAACGAGATAAATATAGACGTTCACATGTACTACATTCAAACCAAAAATATAATTGTATTACACAATTTTCACATATCTTAACTTCTTATTTATTTTAAAATGAAATAGCTGATCATGAATTTATGTGCGATCATTTTCTTTAACAGCGTTTGGAACAATCCTCAAGACCTGAGTGAGTCTTCATGAAATGAAATGTCAACCGTCCATACTTATTTTGACGCTACATGCTTGACTCACACATTAACGCCAACAAGAAGGAAACTCACAACTGTTAAAAAACCCCATTAAATCAAGTCTCAAACCTTAACTATTACCCTCATGTCATTTGACCATAACACAAATAACGAATTTATGTGTGATATATTAAATGTTATTTCATTTACATAAATCAAGTATGAAATCATGTGGTTGTGTGTGAGTTACATGAAACGACAATATGTTTGCTAGTAACAATGTTTGGAATTGCATTTTTAACATTTAGCTTTAGATGTCACGTTATTTCCATAAGTGGATCCAGTTTGGTCGATCATTTTCACTTGATAGCTGTGGGTACATTTTACACTTAATTATTTAGATGTATCTACTGGTTAGATGAACGTATTACGTGCATCTTGATATGGTATTTTATTGTATAATGAGTTAACCAAAACACTATTTGTGTAATTAACATTATACGCGTATTTTAATCTTATGTTGGTTTTGGTGAATTTAATTACCCTAATCGATAAAAAAACTGTTAAATTAAAGCCTATTTAAGTGACAACTGCTACAGCAATAACATAATTATGTGATTACTTAAATTTAGCGGTAGCATGTACTTAGTGACAACTTAGTTTAGTGACAGCCTACGTTCAGATGACTACTTAGTCTAGCAATAACTTAGGAAAAAGTGATTACTACGAGATTATTAAATGGTTTAAATGATACTCGTATATTAAACTTGTACAATCGTTCAAGAGTTCGGTTAGGTATTTGTCTCAGTAGAGTCTTTTAGTGGCATGTTTCGGTTCTCTTCCCCATTACTTAGAAAAGAGACTTTGAGTAAAGGTATAAGTTCTAGGACCATATGAGTTATAGATTTCCTTTTTAAAATCTCTGAGACAGTACACGTACATGCATGGGAATGCGTGAAAGGGGTAGCAATATGAAGGTCTAATATGAATGTTTTATAAGTTAAAGGGAATGATCTAATCTACTATCAAGCCTCTCGTATGGGTACGTAATTAAGACGTTTTTATCTAAGTTGACAATGCCTTTTTGACTTTTCGGCAATTGTACAACTGTATATGTTGAGTGACGACACACATTCTGAAGTTAAGTGACTTCGATCATTTGAAGTTGGGGCTGTCATGACCCTGAAGTATAGGTGGATTTAGACAATAATCTTTTATAACTTATAAATGAGGTAATGAAGTTTCTGTTAATGAAGTGTCTATGTTTTTAAATACCCTCGGCTACGTGTGTGTTATTATATTGTTTTATAATAATATGGTGATAATAACTAGCATATTTGAGTATGATAAGCTAAAGCTATAACTCACTTGACACCGACTTTAATATGCATATTAGGTTGAGAAAAAAGTGTTGTCACATAGGTCACGCATATGCATACCATTAATATGATTTTTTCTTTTTGGCCTTTTATACTTCAAGCAACATATTACCGTTTTTATATTTATTGTTGTTTTCTTCTAGGACAATCTAATTTTTAGGAATTAAAGTATTGATCCAGTGGCTCAAATTTCATCTTCAATAAATCACTAATAGCCCACCTATTTACCCTTCTCCCCACTACGCCGCTGCCAGACTTACGGGCTGCCCTTCCGCCATTTATGCGCCAGTGTGTTACGATGGTTGAAGGCAGAATTGGCTAATATTGTGGCAACCCTCCAACAACATCGGCTTTATGGTAACACATGGTACAATACACCTTAATTTTTTTTGGGTGTTTCAAAATTATTCTTATCTTAATAAAAGTCTTTATTATCTTTGCATTTAACAATAAAAGAATCAGTTTATAGTCAAAACTATAATTAAAGTGATTATATTTAATAATTATTGAATGTCTTTGAAGTTAAAAGGGGTTGCTTTTAGTCTTTTACAAAGGCATTTTTCATTTTAAAGTTACTCCATAATCGTGAATCGTGATAGGTCAAAGGAAAGGAGATCACCTCCGACAATTTACATCACAAAGAACAACCCATTTTTCTCAACTTGAAAAGTCTAGTTATATCTAGGAACATAGGTAGATAACTGTTATTTTTGTGACATTTGTCAATTTCGGGTTATTTTATACTTATATTCTTAATGTAAACCCGACCCGTTTTGTATCCCGAACCTTTCGATATTATCAAAATGATGAATTGTATGTTAAATATTTGTTTTATAGTTGTTGGATAAAAAAAAACACCCTTTTCGGTTCTTAAATTCCCCGAAAACGCTCAAAACGAACTCCAGGGACTAAAACTATCAAAATGGAGACTTGAATGACCCATTTGTAGTTTGTGCTTTCTTGGGTCTATAACCAACCCATTTTCATGAAACACCCTTTATGAAAGACCCATTCAACTTACCCTATATATACACACCCATCTTCTTCATTTGTGCTTTCTCATTTCTTCATTTCTCTCTCAAATTCTTGAATTCTAAGGTTGTTCTTCATAAGCTAATCTTTCATTTTAACTAACTTCCCAATACTTAAAGCTTGATGTTACAACATATATATAATATACACTCCTTGTTTACCTTCGGTCTTTCATTTATTCGGCCGGTTGAAATGTCGGACTAGTAAGGCAAGGTTACATGGATGACTTTGTAGTCCTTGTTTATATATTTAACAAATCTAACCATATAACTTGTTATACTTGCTTAAATTCTACATATTTTAGTTTATTTTTCATATTTGTCAAGTTCCATGGTATTGGGTATATGGTGACTAGCCTCGGTTTCATCTCGAGTTGAGAACCGAACCAAAAACCGAACTTTTGTTTAAAATCATTATTGTTAACTTTTTGAATGTAAAACTTGAGTATTATTATTTATAAGTTATTTTACAAGTTCCATGGTAATTGGGTATGTGGTAACCATCCTCGGTCTTATTCCGAGTCAAGGACCGAACCAAAAACCGAACTAAACCGAGTTCACTCGCTTAAGACACACAAGTGTGTTTTTAGCCACCAAAACTCATATTTTTCTTCAAGATTATATTTTAAATAAATTTTAGTTAATTTCTAAACATACTTGGCATGTCGGTAACCAACTTGATATTATAACAAGTTCGAACCGATAAGGTCGTATACTCGCTTAACGAACGTTAAGGTTCTTCACAATAGAACTACATACTTGGTTAAGTCTATTTTGATTTTATTGAGTTATCTCATAACATTTATTATTTTGGGAAGTTAACTGTGAGCTTGGTCAATTATCAAGTCTCGAACCGACAAACCCGAACACTCGTTTAAACCTCGTTTTGGTATTCTTATAACCAAAGGTTTTGCAATATCGCATTTTAACCCACATTATTACTTAACATAGGTTGAGTAAAAAAAAAGAAAAAAACTAATGAATAGAATACCGAGACCCGGTTTCGAGTAAACTTATTTTACAAAACTCATTTCTTTAATTTCTCAAATATTTACATTTTAAATCCTAAACTTTATTTATTTACTTTATTTGTCATGTATTTTATTTTAAACCCTTCCAAGACTACCTACTAACACAAGACCCGTTTAATATAGGTCTTGCTCGTTAAACCGATCTCTCCGATTATTCATGACACTATCTTTCAAGTTACCTGTTAATGTGAGTACTTTTTCATCCCCCGTTTTCCATCTTTCGTTTTGGGGGTGGCATTGCATACTTATTCAAATTCAAATGATTTATACCTGAGTCTTAAACCACAACACGTATTGTATATGTTACTTAAATAAATGCTCGATTTGGTGTTATATGCTTTACATGATTATGTGCAAATTCTTGAATGCTAAGGGGGGTAGCCTCCTGAATGCTAAGGCGGGTAGCCTCATCAAAGTATGATCATACGTTAATTCCGAGTATATATGGTATCCCCATATAGAAAGGTGTCGTCAATGTATTCTTATTGACGATTTCATTATTGTCGTCAATGTATTCTTATTGACGGTTCGTCAATGTATTCTTATTGACGGTTTTATTATCTAAATTATTGCTATTATTTATTGTTTTCATATACTAGTTGTGGATTTCATACTATATACTTATTGTCCAAAACTATGAAAATTGCTCACCAACCTTCGTGTTGACAAACTCTATTTTATGCAATGTTACAGGTTTGATGTTAGCTTGATTGGATTACTTGAAGAAACTTATTATCTTGGCTTCAGGATATTAGAAAATAAAAGAACAAGTTATTTGTTTATCTATCTATTTGGCATTTTGTATGAACAATTATTGTGTTATTTATGATGATATGGATTTAAATGAGTTGTTTAAATGTTCTAACTTTATAGTGTCATTGTGCAATGAGCAATCATGTCGCGCCTCGACGTTTCCGCCTTCATTGATCGGGGTGTGACAATTTTCTTAACGGTAATTGGCAAATTTTATTCCTAATACACTAATATAAGATCTCTCATATCCGTAGTGGAAAAGAAGTGGGAAGAACCCCCCCCCCCCCCCCACCCCTTTTGAGAAGTGACCGAGAAGAGGAGCAAAGGAGAAATATTTATCGTCCAAAATAGTGAGGCGCACCTAATTTTTATTATTTTTTATTCATATAACCATTAAAATTGTGACACTTCTCCTCCCAATCTCTCTCCCATCACTATACCCCTGAAATACAATCTATCTCTTTGCTGACTAGGCTCCACGTGACACATTTCTCCCCCATTCTCCCCATGCCATTACGCATGATCTAAAAAGAAAGTGTCTTACCAAGTTATCAAGAGGATTAACCCCGCATTGACAGGACCATAACAACGTGAAATGGAAATCAAGGACATGTCACGTACCATTATATTAATAAACATTAGTTGGATCTATATTTTTTCTTTTTGAAGGTGTTATCGAAATTAATCAAATATATAATAATAACGAACTTATTAACTAATATACATAACAATGATCACGTAAACTATGCCTCAATTAAACTCGTATTAAAAATACCAAAACAACATAAACCGACCTTCGAATGTGGCATTGTTTACCTATATAAAAACTGTTATAAATTTATGGGAGTAATTCCACAAACCGTCTTAATTCTTCAATTCCTTGCCTTTTGAATTACCGTGTGAAAATTGTATCTGTTTTTAACAAAGCTGCCACAGCACATGAATCGTGAAATACTAATTCAATTTTAAAAATAAACAAACAATATTTTATATGAGTTGTTTTATTTTTAAAAACATGACATTAACATGGTATATTGAAGAGGTAGGTCCCAGCAGAGACCAGTTGGTCCCGCAAGACTCACCTTGAATAGGGACGTCTGCGCAAAGGCCATCTACTCCCGCAGGACCCACCATGCTCATAGAATCTTACGCGCAGTACGCAAGCTGTACACGCAGGGAAAGCCTCCCAATGGTGAAGTACCCCGCCTGTTCCCGCAGTTGCGGATACAAGCCATCAGGGAAGGCTACCCGCAGACAGCAGGGCTACACGCACAAGGCAATAGCTACTTCAGTAGTCACATGAAGGAATGAGCAAGGCGGGAACAATCCCGCCAAAATGAGCCAGTCCGTATGATTCTGAAAGATCTTTTGTACTATACCTACCAAGGTATGGATAGGACAGACGATCTGACCAGAACAACCCATGAGCCAATCACAGGGTGACAGCTCACCGACAACAGTACGAGGAGGAGCACCCTCTAGTACTGTTTGTCACTATTAGCCGCTGCCTACTCACCAACTCTTACTGACGGGCGTGCGTAGCCTACAGTTGGTAGAATAGTGTTACTGTTGGCCGTAACCTATTCACCAACCAGCATGGCCTGCGTATAATCCACAGTAGGTGGGACGTGCATAATCTACAGTTGGTGGAATAGTGCAGCCGACTTTGTTACTGTTGGCCGTAACTTATCCACCAACCAGTATGGCCTGTGCATAATCCACTGTTGGTAGAACAGGAATACTATTCAGCCGGCTGTACCTGCTTGGAAACCTACCTTCGGCTATAAATACTCCAACATCTTGGAATGGTAAGATCATCTGCTATCCAGTTATCTAGCAATCTCTTAATATACACTTATATTCAGAGCAATCTAGTCTGATTCTCACGCCGGAGGGTGGTCACAAGGAGGAACCCCCCCCCCCTTCTCAGTGACGAGCTTACGGTGTTTGTTTTGCAGGTCTCCTGAAGAACAGCCTTCTCAGCTAGATCTCATCCGTGGGAAACATTACTTAACCCCCAGATTATCTATAATCTGTCCAGGGTTCACTTAGTGTTTCTTCATTGGCGCCATCCGTGCATAAAAGCTAGAACTATTTTAGTTTTTTCACAATTTCTGTAGAAATGGTTAACGTTACTCCGGTCCAAAGGCCAGTAACCGACCAAGAAACCCCGGTAACAACCCCAGCAACTGGGGGGAACACCGGCGGTTATACAATCCTTACGAACACTACCCCGACTACCCAAGCCGGGGCAAGTGCAGTAAATATTCCATTGGGGTTCACCGATACCCAGCTGGAAAAACGAACGAAGGTCCCTCGCCAAACACTAGATCAAGTGAAGGCGTGGGCCGAAGCACGGCAAAGAGAATTCCAAGCCGAATTGGATGAACGCTTGCGTTCAGTTCAACAGGCTGACGAATTCGCCAGTACTCGCCAACACCTCAATATGAGCAGTGACTGCGAGTACTCAGACGACGAGTTGGAGTCCGATACCGACGCAAACCCTCGCCATAAGGCGAAAGGGAAGCGTAAGGAAACAGACGTCCAACCAAAAAGGAATTTTGAGGAAGCTTTTAAACCAATCGCGGAGAGAAACCCGCGTGACTTCTCCAAAACCTTTAGACCAACTGCTACAAATGCAGGAAAGTCAAAATTCGCAAGGGACATTGCGGAAGCAATCGCCCCGAGAAGTGCCAAACAGATGTCCAACATTGGCACTTATGATGGTCTATCCGACCCAGACGACCATTTGAACAGGTTCATTGCGGGGGCTACCGTCAGCAACTGGACGGAACCCACGTGGTGCTACATGTTCCAGGTGACTCTGGTCGGAGCGGCCAGGGCATGGTTCGATCGTTTACCGATCCACCACATATATGACTGAGCGGACTTTCAGAACAAGTTCAGCCAGCACTTTAGCCAACAGAGGAAGTACACTGAAGAGCAGTGGACGATCCTCAACTGCGTGAGAGAGGAGGATGAATCTTTACTAGACTTCATCACCCGCTTCAACTCCAAAAAGCTAAGTCTCGGCAACATAAGTGAGGATCTGGTTCGCGCCGCCTTCATCCAAGGCGCCGAATACCCAGAACTTATCCGCACACTGACGGGTAAGGATGGCATGCCATCAACTTGGGATGCCATCATGACGGCGGCAAAGCGCTTTGCCGAGACGGAAAAGCAACTGGGAATCTTCCCCAGAGTACACACCTCTACACGCAGAGGACAAGGGAGAACAACGTTAGGACCGCCCGGCATAACAAAAAGAGGAGGCTAGGTATTTGGCAGTCAAGGGTAAACTTTGACACCTCATCCAGCTCTCGCCCTCTTGTTGGCGGAAGAGACAACACACACCCTTCAAACCGAAAACACCGGTGGACGCCACTCACGAAGAGCGTCACGGAGATATTTGCCACGGAAAAATTGCCATGGCCAAAAGCCCCATTGATCCGGCAGAAACCTAATGCGGATCAAAGCAAGTCCTGTGATTTCCACGGGACAAAGGGTCATGGTACTGAAGAGTGCACATCCTTGAAAGACATTGTTGAAGCATTTGTCAAGGATGGACGACTTGCACATCTCGTGGCATCAATCAGGAAGGGAGGAAGGAATGACAACCGGTACAGAGGTAACGGACGAAAGCCCGTCGACATCAGCATCAACATGGTTCATGGCAAGGTCGGAGGAAGAAAAAGACGAATGACAGAACCATGCGCGTGGAAGGAAGCTGAGGTGCGCTTCCTGCGAGTGCCAGGAGGCTCCAGCAAAGAAGGCCTCATCGTCATCAAAAGCCAGCTGGGGCATTACATCACTTCCCGCACTCTTGTTGACAACGGCGCTTCGTCAACAGTGATGTACAGGCAGTTCTTTGACAAGCTGGATGATGAAGACAAAGAACGCCTGGAAACGGTCTACGCTTCAATGGAAGGGTTTGACGGCAGTACAGAAACCCCCCTGGGTATCCTATCTTTCCCCGTCACTCTTACAGATGGAAAACACTCCCGCACAGAGGATGTGGACTTTGTCGTGATGAGGAAGCCACACCACACGTACGACATCCTTTTCGGGAGAGACGGGATGGCAAGATTCAACGCCGTGGTATCTTCAGTCCACGGCATGATGGGATGGCCAACAGCTGAGGGTGTGGCGATGATCACTGGCATTCCCCAGGTATGCATCGCATCTGTCTCATCTAAACCAAAACCAAATATGGCTAAACCAACCATCACCGAACCGGAAAAATGGGCCTTCAATGGCAAATACCCCGACCAGGCCGTTACCATTGGACCAACAATCGTTGATCCCACCCGCACCCTACTCAAACGCTTACTGCAGAAAAACGCTGACATCTTTGCGTGGGCACCAGCTGACATGACTGGTGTACCCCGAAGTAAGGCGGAGCATAAGCTCAAGTGCGATCAGGCTGTCACGCCAGTCGTACAAAAGCGCAGAGTAATGGGGCCTGAACAAACTAACGCGTGTAGAACCCAAGTCAAGGAACTCCTTGACGCAGGCATCATACGCGTTAGTAGATATCAAACATGGGTTGCAAATCCCGTAATGGTACCGAAGAATGACAAACAATGGCGCATGTGCATAGATTTCAAAGATTTGAACAAAGCATGCCCCAAAGATTGTTATCCGTTACCAGAAATTGATCTTAAGGTGGATTCGTTGGCACCATTTCGCCTTAAATGCTTCCTGGATGCGTATAAGGGGTACCATCAAATCCACATGGCCGTAGATGACCAGGACAAAACCGCATTTCGGACGCCCGATGGTACATTTTGTTATAAAATGATGCCATTCGGACTTAAGAATGCAGGGTCCACGTACCAACGACTGATGGACAAAGAGTTTCATGCCCAAATCGGGAGAAACTTGGAAGTCTATATGGATGATTTGGTCATCAAAAGCCCCGAGCCAGAAGCGATGTTGAAAGACATTGAAGAAACTTTCAACACGCTCAGAAAGATAAACATGAAGCTCAACCCGAGCAAGTGTTCATTTGGGATGGAAGAAGGGAAGTTCTTGGGAGTCATTGTTACTAAAGATGGCTTCAGAGCGAACCCTGAAAAGGTCGAAGCCATTATTAAAATGGAATCACCTACCACCATCAAACAGGCTCAGACACTGAATGGACGACTAGTCGCACTTAATCGTTTTTTGGCAAACCATGCGGATAAGTCGTTTCCTTTCGTGTCAACATTGAGAAACTGCTTAAAGAAAACGCACTTCCGCTGGACACCAGAAGCGGAAGCAGCTTTTCAGGAGATTCGGTCACGCCTGATCGAACTCCCAACACTTACAGCACCACAAGCGGGAGAGGAGTTAATCCTATACCTTTCGCAACAGATAGAGCAACAGGGGCAGTCCTGCTAATAGAACGAAAAGGCATCCAGATGCCAATCTATTATGTTAGCCGTGTACTAACAGACGTAGAAACCCGGTACTCTACCCTCGAAAAATTGGTCTTAGCACTCATACACGCTTCACGCAGGTTAAGACGATATTTCCAGGGCCACCCAATCACCATTCTCACCAACTTCAAACTCTCAAACGTTCTAGGCAAACCCGAATTATCGGGACGTCTAGCCAAATGGGCAATTGAATTGGGAGAATATGCAATTAAGTACAAGCCAAGACCAGCCATAAAGGGCCAGGTCCTGGCCGATTTTATTGCAGAAGTCCCCGCTTCGCGGGAGAAAGAGTGCCAGGAAGAGGCTCAACCCTCCCCAGCACAGGACATCAATGATGTCTGGCGACTCTACACTGATGGAGCAGCCAGTAACGAGGGTTCAGGCGCAGAGTTAAAATTAACCAACCCAGCAGGCCAAGAATATACTTACGCTATTCGGTTGGATTTTCCAAGTACGAATAACGAAGCCGAATATGAAGCATTCTTGGCCGGTTTGAGAATTGCGCGTAAAATGGGAGTGAAAAACTTGGAAGCCCACGTGGATTCCATGCTGGTGGCCAACCAAATAAATGGGACGTACACGGCTGTGAACGACACAATGGCCCTGTACCTCGCCCAGGCAAAAACCCTTATGCGTGATTTTAGTGATTGTAAAGTCATACACGTCAAGCGCAGCGAAAACAAATCTGCGGATGCGTTAAGCAAGCTTGCGTCACTAGCCTTCACCCACTTGGGAAAAGACATCCGCATTGAACTCCTCGAAGCACCATCAGTCCCGCACAAGGAAATTTGTGTCTTCCAAACCGGTACAGAAACGTGGATGACACCAATAATAAATTACCTTGCAACAGGAACACTACCAGAGTCAAAAACACAGGCAAGAAAACTACGCTGTAAAGCACTGAATTATCAGCTCGTCAACGACATCCTTTACAGACGTAACTTTCTTGGCCCACTCTTGAGATGCGTGGACAACCAAGATACCGACTACCTCCTAAGGGAAGTACACGAAGGCATCTGTGGAGTACACGCAGGTCCTCGCGCTGTTGTAGCCAAGCTAAACAACGCGGGATACTTTTGGCCGGGGATGCATACGGATGCACTGGCATACATCAGAAAATGCAGGTCTTGCCAGCTTTACGCACCCAACACGCACCGCCCGAGGAATGAACTTGTTCCAGTCACTTCTTCATGGCCATTTCAGAAGTGGGCCATCGATGTGACAGGCCCATTTCCTACAGCAGCAGGAAATGTTCAGTTCCTAGTGGTAGCCATCGACTACTTCACCAAGTGGATAGAAGCAAAACCTTTAGCCCAAACAACCGCGAAACATATCAAAAAATTTATTTGGGAATTTATTATTTGTCGTTTTAGACTTCCACAGAATTTGGTGAGCGATAACGGCACCAACTTTGCTGATAAGAAGCTACAACAGTGGCTAAAAGAACTTCAAATCACCCACACCTTTACCTCAGTGGCACACCCGCAAGGTAATGGTGAGGTGGAAAGAGCAAATAAGAGCATCGTCGAAGGCATCAAGAAGAGGCTATCGAAACACAGATCCGGCTGGGTGGACGAGCTTCCGCACGTCCTTTGGGCAAACAGAACGCTGAAGAAGGCCAGTACGGGAGAAACCCCGTTCAGCCTCACTTTTGGCACTGAAGCCATGGTCCCGGTCGAAATTGGTCTACCCTCGCCAAGGGTCTTGATTCAGCCAGAAGACAATGATGCGGAAAGACGGTTGGATCTTATGCTAACCGAGGAACGCAGAGACTTAGCCGCAGTGCGTGAAGAGAACTACAAACGACAAATGCAAAAGTACTACAACACGCGGGTAAAACTCTGCAACTTCAAGATAGGAGACTACATACTGCGTAACAACGAGGCTTCAAACCAAGAGCGCCCGGGAAAGCTGGCCCCGGTTTGGGAAGGGCCATACATTATCAAAGAAGTCCTGGGAAAGGGCGCATACCGGCTCGAAAGGCTCGATGGCACTCCCATCCCAAGAACATGGAATGGAGCTCAATTACGCAAATGTTATATGTAGATCAATTCCAAAACTTGTAAAGAAAAGGCCTAGAGCCACTTCTAATGGAAATGATTCTCCTTTCATAATGTGTTAACCTTTATACTTATGAACTTCCCACTGATACCGGTATTCACC